>NC_134837.1:92847033-93155346 GCF_004210375.1 Tachypleus tridentatus
TACAACGTAAAGCGATTTGCTGTTATGTTAACAGCAACCCCGATTAATCACTGAATAACGCTCTTTTTGTCTACGAATAATCACGTTGGCACAATATTAATACAAAATAAATTGGGATTATTATTTCTGAGTTAATTAAACCTCGATATCTTATGCTATATTGTTATGTCCACGAGTTCTTTAACTTCAACACGTAAATACGAATAACACAAATAATACAAAGTACGTAACAAGGTTGATCAGTATTCAGTTCATTCATAGTTCATGCTTCGTCGGAAACACACCTCATAGAATTGTCAACTTGATAATGGGTTCGTCCTAGGATGCTTACATTAAATGAAAAATTGAATCAGTCTCACTACAAAACCTAGCGACCAGTGACTACAAATATACATACACACATATATATATTAAGAACAGTTGTTAATTTTTTCATGCTTCGCAAAATAATTTAATTCATAATTACATTATAAAATATTTTAGCCCAACCATTTATTAATCTGTTTCAAAATTTTGCGCAAAGTAAGAGACTATCTGTGTGCACATAGTCTCAAAACGTAGGTGTTATTTTGTGATAATGAGTCTCGAATCATGAATCCAGGTATTCACAGTTCAGTCAGTCTGAGCCACTTGGCTACGACCGGTTTCTGCTGATGCAGTTGCTGTCAATATTCTCACCTACGCAAATAAATCATGATTTACTTATTTTGGCTACATTTTTATTATCATTTGAGAGTGCGATTTGTATTTTTGTATTTCTTCTAAAAGTTATTACAATACAAAATTGTACAATTCAGTTTCTGAGGTTATTCAAATCAACAAGATTTGTCTTTCCGCGAAAATGAAATAACATGTAATCGATGCGTTATCTAACAGAATCCATACCATTTCATCGTTTATTTGTTTCTTTCTATCGAATTTGCTCAAAGTTACACTAGGGCTGTCTGCGCTGGTAGTCCCAAATATAGCAGTGGCAGGGAAGGCAGCTGGTCGTCACCACCCACAGCCAACTCTTGGGTTGCTCTTTTACCAATAAAAGAGTGAGATTGACCGTACTAATAACACCTCACGGCTGAAAAGACAAGAATGTTTGGTGTGATGTGAATTCAAGTCTGCGATCCCCAGATTACGACAAGTCAAGCGTCCTAACAACCTCGTCATGTTGTGCTAGCTTTTGTTTAAAGCATATTTAGACTTACCTATGATTTACACTAAAACACTCGAAATCAGCACTTTACATCTAAGAACTAACAAATTCACTTTAATTGCAGCTTAAAGCTCACAATTTAAACTTTACCAAGATTGAAATTTAGTAACATAGTAATCCATGAGATTTGATGAAAAGACGTACTTAACTCAGTTCAGTATAAACTGGTAAGCTGGTAATAAACTTTTGTGTTACGTATATTTAGTTAACGTGCACTGTAATAAACCAGTTTGATGTCCAACTGTTCTTTAATTACGAATGATATAGTTATATGTATATATGTCTTGTTACTATTTAATAATTTGCCATAATGACTATTAAACTAAGGAAGATCAAAAACCTCAACATATACATTATTTTATACTAAGTAAACCAGAATGTATTCTGAAATAGAATATAAACAAATATATAAATGTCCATTATTCAGACGTTTTACTTCAAATACTTCAGTACCAACACTTAACATTGACTGTGAGCCATTATAATCGTCAAATAAAACTAAAAGTTTTCCTTTATTAACTTTACCATTAAAAGAAGTCGTTATGGCTCTTTATCTTCTCTGGCAGAAGAAAAGCTGAAAGTCTAATGTGTTTAGTTTCAAACTCAATGTATTGAACACACGTGTAAAGATACGTCATAAAAGTCCTTTTCGTATTGTCGGCATTTACACAGCTGTGTTTGTTATCCTCGCTTGGCAATAAAATCGGCTTTCTATTCAAATAGCGTTTAGCTAGGGACTCAAGTAAGCTGTAGAAGAGCCTCAGTGACAATTATCTTTGGTAGATTCCTCAATCAAACTGTATTACCACTGAGACTCTGTTGTTTGGTTAACTTTTGTTTATTTCCTGTTGCCTCTGGGTTTCGAGAAAAATGTATACATTATAGCCGACACCTTCTGGCTTTTATATTGAAATTTTTAAAATATTTTCAGGATGTTCATAGATAAATGGTATTTCTTATTCTACTTCGTTTTAAGGCTTAATTATTTACTTAACAGAAGTAAACGTATTTTTAAAGAATAGTATTTTACAACGATTATAGTAATATCATTTCTTCAATAAATTGTAAACTTGCATATCTCATTTTGTAGGTAATGTAAAATTCGTACTGCCATTGTAAGGTAATTAAACTACATAGCAACCTTACTTTTATAATGCACAAAGGAACTATACTAATTATTAGACTTACTAATTTTATAAACCGTCTAAACATTTATTCTCAAGATGGCTGGTATAGGTATTAAAACTTTAATAAAAATAAAGTACAGAACAACGTTTCGACCTTCTTAGGTCTTCTTCAGAAGGTCGAAACGTTGTTCTGAGAATACATTTTTACTTCAAGTGGGTTTCTCGTCATCACGAACCGTATAAACAGTTCTATTAGTTCAAGCCTATTTTTTCTGTTTTATTGTACCTTTTAGAATTTAATGCTTTTAACTGGACAAGGTTGACCATATTCTAGTTGTAAACGCGCCCCTTCTGTAAATCCAGTGGTTTGCGCCCCGTTACCATAGCAACACGTTCCCTACTTGATGTCTTGAATGCGCTATATGAGAGACACTAAAATCCCACTATTCCGTCAGGTACGGGTAATCTTAGAGTTGGTGGTGCGTGCTATTGAATACTGGTACCAGAAAATATTTCTTGTAACTTTCTCGATAGTAATTGGTTGGTGCTAACTGCTATCTATATAACAAGAATCAGTGTGTGTGTCATGTAATTTCTCCTACACCGCTGGTCGTACCGACTTTACATGGTACCAAACGAATTGTCTCAATCCTAGGTTTGTGTTCACTTTATTTTGCGAAAATACTTTTCCAGCGGTTCCTCGAAAGCGAGCCCTAAATTATACATTGATTTACATTAGATCAGGTAAATAATAGGCCCACTAATTAGCGTTCGCAAATAAGTTAAAAAATTAAATTTGAATTATAGCAGAAATTATCAGTAAACTGAAAAGATGCGAAACAGCAGTTCAAGCATTAAATTTGCTTTATAATTTTTTGTTTTATTGTTAATTTCGCGCAAAGCTACACGAGGGCTATCTGCGCGAGCCGTCCCTAATTTTGGAGTGTAAGACTAGAAGGAAGGCAGCTAATCATCACCACCCACCGCCAACTCTTGGGCTAATCTTTTACCAACGAATAGTGGGATTGACCATCACATTATAACGCCCCCACGGCTGAAAGAGCGAGCTTGTTGGGTGTAACGAAATTTTAAACCCGCGACCCTCAGATTACGAGTCGAACGCCTTAACCCACCTAACCATGTCGGGCCGTCTGCATTATAGTAACTCTTTAAATGCGGGCCATCGGCCCACTGGTTCGCTAGTAATTCTATGGTGTATAAAATCGAGTTAAATATTTTATATTAACTTATTATAAATGAGAGTAATTTCTAATAAAAGTATTTTTTTAATTTTTTGTTTACATTTTATAATAAATACTTAATGTTTCTTTATTTCAATAGGCCAGACGTAAACCCTTGTGCAAATTAATTGAAACAAATGGTCATTTTACAATATTTTCAGCATGGCGGCCAGTGTAGGCTCGCTGGACCCGCTTAATTCCTTTAATAGTCATTTTTTTCACACAGACGGCGTCATTAGCTGTGTTTTGCAGTACGGTCGATCTATTTTTGGGATATGTGACGAAATTTTGAGGAATATTACGTCATTCGAAATTGTGTTAGAAGGGCAAGGAGACCAGTCAAAAAACAACTTCTTACCAATTCAATAAAGAATTGGGGTCTGAAATACAAGAACTGGACGCAAAAACAATGGAGGAAGGTGTTATTCAGTGACAAGACTCATTTCTTCGTACAGGGTCAAAGAAGTCTGCATGTTCGCAGATCTCCGGGTGAGAAACTTCGAGAATCTCACATCAATCAGTTCGTAAAACATCCTTTGAAGAAGATGTTTTGGGGCTTTTTTCAGCTACTATGGCGTCGGAGGCTTACATATCGTAGAAGGTATGATGCGAGGACCACAGTACATCGAAGTTTTGCAGAGAAGAGTTGTTCCAGAATTGAAAGAGAGATTTCCAGATGGATCTGGCATGTTTCAGCAAGATCTGGCTCCGTGCCACACATCGAAACTTGTGAAGAATTTTATGACTACAACGCGAATAAAGGTGCTTGACTGGCCTGGAAACTCTCTGGACTTAAATCCTATTGAAAATCTTTGGGCGATTTGTAAAGAAAGACTTCGGGGAAAAGACTGTACTACGAAAGATAAGCTAATTGAGGTGTAGTACCGCGATCCTAAAATTAGTAAATATTGCAGTCAACTCGTGGACTCGAAGCCAAAGCGGATTAGTGATCTTCTGAAAAGTAGAGGTGGTCATATCATGTATTAATTTGTGAGTAATTTTTGGATTCTCAGAAATAAAACGCAAAATATTTGAAAAAATTGTAATTTTCCTTCTTGTTTCAATTAATTTGCACAAGAGTGTAGCTTAATGCTTTTGATGCCGGATCTTGAAACCAAGAATCCCTGATTTGCTTCTCGCTGCTACAAAAAGTCACTCTCACAAATTTGGGGTCATTCGTGAATTACATGCCAAATCCTACAGTTCGACCAGAACAGACCAAGAGCTTGCTGTGTGTGTTTTTAACTATCTGCCTTCTCACTAGCTTATCAGTTCGAAACTAGAGACATCTAGAACTTATAGACCTTGTATAACTTCATGCGAATATGCGAAACAAGCAAACACATTTTATTTAAAAACGTATAGAAATAAGATTTAACTTTATATTTAATGTAAATGATTACACAACACAGCGCTAAAACGTAGCATGTTAACTTAGTTTCACGTCATATATGAAACAATAGCTTCAGCAAATGTTATTCAAATCAATGGCTTCGTTCAAAGCAGAAATATCATAGATAAAGAAAGTCGTATTTAATAGTGTCAAAAAATTTAAAAAATATTACAATGATTATAATACAGCTGGAGGTACAATATTTTAGATGTATCAAATTTATTCTAGGATTTTTAGCTTGATAAACACAAATATGCAATAGCAATGAAATTATACTGTGATTCCTATTGCAAAAGGTAGTTAATGTCCTAATAATAATATTTCCAATAATTTCGACTCTCTTTTCATGAAAACAAAGAGTAAAATATTTTAAATAGCTCACTAAAATTCAGTGTAACATTATGGAAAATTTAAATATAGATTTACCAAGAGCTGAAAAGCAGTAACTTTAACCTTTTTAAATTATTTAGTTTGAAGTAGGTGTCTTATTCAAGCTCAAAATCAAAATGAAATACTTACATGAATACTTTTTCCAGACACTCAAAATGTCAAGTTTTGTACCAATTTTCTTTTTCAATGACATGAGAAGAAAAATAGGAAATTATAGTGTATTTTGTTATTTCCACTGCTATTCAGAATATTCGTTTACATTCGTTGACGGTACATTGTTATATATCTATAAGCTTAATTTTAGTATATTTGTCAACGTCAGAGGATAAGTGAATCAATTAGCTTGAAATAATCACATAGTAACAAACATTTTCACCAAGTTTGATTGGTTACAGTTTTCACACTTGTGTGTAATACCTATGATCAGAATATCCCTTATCTGTGGTTTTTGGAGACAAAGTCATAGTTTCATTTGTTTTTCTGTAAACACCAGTTGTTCAACAGCACAAACTTTAAAATACTTTCACCTCTGCTCTTCTACTTTCCAACATGTGAACAATCCGGAGAACCTGTTTTCCCATTAAAATGTCTCTATTTGGCATCAGTGGGTAACACGTTCACGTAATTACACAGAAACAAAAACAAGGTATAAGTAAATAATCGGATATGAACTTTAAAAGTCGATGTAGTTAATATACACCCCAACGTTAGTTATAGAATTGCAAGTGAAACAGCATTATATTACTTCTGGCTAGAAGTTAGTAGTGATTATACTAATATAAACATATTTTAGTCTGTCACATCAGCAGGCCTCTGAAAACGTAAGAAAGTCATCCTTAATGAAATAACCTTACTTACATATTTCTGGAAAAATATATGTTAGACTTTATAAATTCGATTAAATACCCATCAGTAATCATTACTGATTGTATTATCATTGACAAGTATTTATACATTGCATGGCATATGCTACGTTCATATTTTAGCACTTTATTATCTTGGGATATGAAAGTAAAGTTTTTATAGTCTATACTCTATAGAATAGAGTCATATCTTTACATCAGTATAGAATTATCACTTTCACAGTCGCATGATAATATGATATGCAAACATATTATACGGATTCTACTTTGTTTTAGTAATATCGGATTTTTCAATTTTTATCGTTCATTAAGTTACTATCCATTTTTTGCATAAATACGTGGTCCAGCAAACCTTTGAAGTTTACCTTGTTTTTATTGTTTTGTTTCTTTGTTTTCTATAGAAGATAACACATACTATGTCCGAGGAAACAACTGTAACGTCCTCCACTGGCCAAATAGTTGATGTTTATATGTTTCGACTGGTAAATGCTGTGAGAAAGCAACAGTCACATTGTAACATTATCACAAGAGAGAGAATACGAGCTTTTGTTCCAAAGTCGGGGTAGTTTCTGCAGTTATACTTGGTTTTTGCTTATGACTAGTTCACCAGAGGTTCGGATCCTGCAGAAGTGAATTTCCATTCTTTGCGCAAGTTGTTTTTTCTGTTTTATCAAATGTTTCCAGGCTTCTTATTTTTCATACACAATTATAACACAGTCAAGTTTTCAGATTATTTCAAAATTTCCTGGTCGACACTGCTGTTGGAAAGACCTATATAATACATGTGTGGAAAATACTTTTACCTAAAAATTCTACAGTATTACAATTTAGGTTTACAAAATTTAAACTGATTTATCTGCTTAATGGCCCTATTAACATTCCCAGTTAATAAAGATGTAGTATATCGTATTAAATATCAATATTTAAGTAAGTGTATGATAACTGCAACAATGGTTGCTCAGAAATTTACAATGATTCTACATTTAAAGCAGCAGTGACATTTAATACAAACGATGTACTTAAAAACATATAACAAACAGGATATAAAGTTTGATGTTTTTTCAAAGCCTTTAACCAATAACACCAATACTAGTGTTGGTATATATATATATATATTTATATATGTTTACGCTCATTTTCATTGGATGCTTTTTTAGAGTTATATTTTATTTTATTAATCTATATGTATTAAAATTCCAGACATACATATATGAAAATATTTTTATAAGAACTCATAACTGTCTTTAATTTGTACATCATACAACTTTTTCGAAACTAAAAAGGAAGAAAATTGAGTGGAATATTCATTGTTTTTGTGTTTTATATGTTATGTATATTGATGAATAGTCTTCAATTGATTTTCAAGAGATGTTTATCTTTCAATTTAGAAAATATAGATAACTCATTTCGTTTGACGATATATATCTTATTATTGTTAAGTAGTGGTTATCAAGTTTTTGTATTTTCAAGATGAATTGCAACAGTGTTATCTCAGTTGTATCCAGAGATTTAAATAATTGTCTCTTTTTCTTCAAAATCCATGTCCCTCAGCCAGTGACACAGCGGCATATCTGAGGACTTACCACGCTAAAACCAGGTTTCGACGATCAAGCAGGCTGAATATTTACCTGTGGTGTACACAAACCTGAGAGTGACTGAGTGCTTTAGCTTTAATATATAATCATTATGATACTTCTTTCAGTTTTAAAATTGTATGTAAGTTAGTTATGGAAAAGAACCCTCCAAAAATGGAGCATACTAGCATGTAACATCGATAACGTATATATGTACGCATATGAAACCAATAATTAAAATAGTTAGAATACTATTGTTGTACATAATTCTTTAAATTAAACATTTAATTTAACAATTAACGACTACTCTGCATATATATAGTATTGCACTTTTCCATAATAAAACATACATATTTACATTAATTTAATCCTAACTTCTGATACATTGTTACGACAGAATAATAATTTCACGTTTCATTAAATGTTTATGGATTTTGTGCTAACAGCTAGGTGATTAGTTAAGCAAAATTTCATGTAAAACTGCTTCCAAATTTAAACTCATAGCACTTATTTTTTTTTACAAATTTTCTGAGGGACATGTTCCAGACCTTAACTACCTAGCCTATCCCCAAAGTTCACGAGTTATAAAATTTCCTCGATCTTGCAACTTTTAAAGAAAATTATATACTAATAATGATAGCAACTGCAATTTATCATTTGCTGACACTTTATTGCTCGCACTTATAATAAACTATTTGAACTTGCAAATGAACAACGCCTATGTATTGTCTTTGCAAGTTGCACTTTATTTTCTGTCTGTCTTAGCTCTTAGCAACCGACCCCTCACATTCTTTACTTCAAGTTTTCAGGCGCATTTTTAAACACACACAAAAAATGTGCGTCTTCAAATTTTTAGGGTACAGTGTTGCCAAGTTCAATCCCCTTACCATACAGATTTCAAGCCATATTGTGGTAAGCTTGTCCATTCAGGTATTAGCTGATTATATATATTGCTAATATACATGGACAAACAACTTTCACTTTGATTTGTCCAGATTTTTTCTGCATCTGATGTATATACAGTAATGAAAATAACTACGGAAACACACAAATAAAGCACATTTAATAGAAACAAGTAATGAATGAGAGAAACTAGAATTTACTAGATGGTAACTTTTATTAATGACACGAAACATTATCACAGAAAATACGTAATAGAAGTGAATACGTTGTACAATACACTAATTATGATATGCTACTTGTTCTGTTTTGTTGTATGTTTGTTTTTTGTACAGGGCGTTACATCTTGTTTACCTTCTGCCATACAGTTTATTAATGCACATTTTGGAGTTTCATTCCAAACGTCTTGTGTTACTTCCTACAAATCAGCTTTAATTAGATACTCATAATTTTACACAAGTCCATACAACTTCAAGATGTTTCATATCGAAGCTTTTGCTGCTAAAGTCATGGTTGTAATTGTTCCATTGATCTCTCTGCCGATTTCATCACGTTTATTGTATGTTTTGGATCATGGTTTCACTGAAAGATAAATCTCGGATCAATGGCCCTTATTTCTAAGGGTATATCATGATAGATCAGAATCTCTCTGCTCTAGTCAATGATGGAGTGCCATCAATTTTATGTAGAAAACCGACACTGTTAGCTGGAATACAACACCAAATATGTACTTATTGTCAATTATGCTTCCCTGAAGATGTTGCTATTGGCAATGACATTCCGTTCTCCTTACCGCCGTCGAACGAATGAATTGTCGTTGATTGTAACAAGAACATTCGACCTTGGGTTCATCTGTAAGAAGAACACGTCTCCAGCTATGATTTTTTTCCATTCTCTACGGTCCAATACCCATTTTATATTTTTGCTTTGGTTTACCTCCTCTCAACACGTGACTGTACTTTGGTGCAGTTCAATTTTTATATGACAAAAGGGTGGCATTCCCGTGGTAGTTGCATTTAATGCCATTTTTCCCTCACTGTTTGTTCGTTGTTCATTGCACGTACACAAGGATAAGGAAATAAAGTGGGATAAATATCATTTTTGTCGTTCACTTGCATCATGACACAAAAAAATCAAAAACCTTTATTTTTCCTCAATATTGGAAACTCCTATAATATATATATATATATATACCACTGCATACATTTCACATTTCCATCAAGAACCATTTAAGGTTTTAAGACATTATCAAAGCTATATTTGAATTCTATTGTAGATTTACAATGGTGTGCTTATGACCTACTTATTGATAATTAGCATTTTGTTAATTTATCGCTAATTATCGGTTATACGGTTTAGCTGAATGATTTCTTTTTCTTTCAAATTCTTAATGTCTTATGGAATGCACAAGAAAAGCTTGATTGCCGAGAAGGTTGTTGTCGTTGTTGTTTTGTTCTTTATATATTGTTTGTAATTTTACACTGTTCTGGCTGGCAATTATTTTGTTTCTTTTCTTAATAATTTTGATTACTGTGAGTTAATTAGCATCTTACTCACAATAGTTTTACTTTCGCCTTTAATAAAATAAAATACCTCCTGAAGATTTTATGCATCTACTGAGATTGATTATTATTTCCTATGTAACGCAACATTATAAAGGCCAGGATTTATAAGTTATTTAGCTTAGTTTTGTGTATCGCACATTCTTTTTGTTCTGCCCTAATAAACATCCTTTTTCCATTTTATTCAAAATTTCATTCCATAGAACTTAACATTATTTCTTTCATCTTACATTTTTTTAAACTCATACGCATATCTACATATTCTGTAAGCATTTATTTTCATCTTTTAAAATATTTACGTTACTTAGTTTTCTACAATTTTCAATTTGTCGTTTGTTTAAAACCTATTTCATTTTTTGTCTTTTCTTTGATTAAATTGTTTACCACACTCTCCTACATATATTTTATCGCATTACTACCTGCTTTTATTCCCATTTCATGTTTATTTGTATTGGATTATGTCGTTCGTTTTCCTGCAAAAGAAATTGCGTTAAACTGTTGTACTTTGCAGAATATAAGATCAAGTGAATTCTTCCTTTTATATGACCAAAACATTTTTGCTAGTTCAAAAGCAGCCAAGTTAGTATAGAGGGGTAAACCATATAAAGGTATGATATTAAAAGAGTTATATAAAATGGTATAAATCCTATAAATATGTAAAAGTGAACAAGTACAATAGGAAATTAGGAAAAACTTGGCGCCTTTCTATGGTAAACAAAATAATCGGTTATCCACGTTATATAATAAATAAATTTTAATTTTTATTCATATACAAAGTGAAATAATTTTAAAATGTAGAATAACAAAGCATTTTGTTTTCATTTATGAGCAAAGAGTACGTACGCTGTTGGTTTATAGAAATTTAGCAATGTCATTATTTGACATTAAAATAATTATGAAATAAAAATCTAAAGAAAGGTACTTCCTTTCTCTGCAACTAATTATAGTTCTTGTTGTTTTTAAAGTATTGATATCAAGGAGCATCAAACGCTAATCATTTATGTTACCATAAATTTATATAAATATATATATTTACATTATTACTATGGTCACAAAACATTATACTGATTTAGTTAGTCAAATAATGGAGTAAACTTTTAAATAAATGTTTTCTAAATTACATAAAACGTCTGGATAATGGCCAATGTAGTTTAAATTTTGATCTATATTTCAATTCACTTTGTATTCCAATCTGTTTTAGTTTATTAGCTCTGAATTCTGATAACTCACTATATGAGCGAGCATTAAATTAAATATTACAATCCGTGTAGATATAAATATAAACTGTCACTGTAATTAAATTAAACGTTACGTTCTTGTTACAAGCTGTCAATACAAATTACACACAACTATCCTTACTGCTGTAGCTTCACGTACCGAATAACGTCAAATTACACTATATAACAATTTTTTTTTACTTTTACTTGTTCATGGATAGTATGTGTTATTTCTTAATTGCTTATGTTGTAAAAGTACAGAAAATGACCATTATTTCCTTCAAACTTTGCTTTTGTAACCTGGATAATAAAATTTAGAAGTTAACCTATGTTCTATGTAAAAACGGGCAAATTTGCACATTTTCATTTACATAAGGTCTGAATAAAACAACATATGAATCAAGATTTACATGTATTTATATTAAAGTTATACAAAAATGAATAAAAATGTTTAGATGTGAGTAGTTTTTCGAGATTTGCGACTGTAATGTAAATCACTTTAGTCTCCCATCATGTTTTCGTTATATGCTTCCAGATCACTAAATCAAAGTTTGTTTCATAGTGTTACTTGTTTCCGTTTTAGTGTTATTTCGCATTATAATGAATCGGTTTATTTTTTCAGTGGTTAAAACAGAAAATCAACAGTACTTATGGATCATAAATTTATTCTTCTCTGTAATTATTCAAACGGCATGTTAATATTTATGTTTTTCAAATTCTTGAATACATGACATCGGTTTGTTTTTGGTTAATGTCAAGCTCAAAGCACGTAATGGCAGTTAGCCTAGGCTACCACAGATGTCGAAACCCGAATTTTAACGCTGTAGGCGTGAAAACTTACAGATGAGTCACAGTGCGCTGAAATAAGTCTTTCACTTAACTATTTCTTGATGTTGGTTTTAGGCTGAAACTAGTATAAATCACGCTGTTATACGTAAAAGTGGCAAGAGGGTTGATTTGGTTCTACGTATGAGATTAGAAACAAGCTATATACGAACACCACATACGACGTTCCAAGTACATGAGAATGACAATGGGCTAACTTACCTTCACCTAGGATAAATACAAGAAAGCTTTCCATTCCGCTTTCTTTTAATAATACTAGGATATGCTTCACTCATACTTGCTTGGGTAAGTAATCAAAAAAGGGTTGCTATGAAAATCCTAAAACAAAAAGAGGGTTAAGATAATATCTACAGTTCTTACCCTACAAAAAAAAAAATCCGTTACTAACGTTTTTACCCGAAACTGATTGATATTAAAACTAAAACTCAAAGGTTATCAAAACAGGAATGTTAGGGTCAACTGGAATTCCTAGTCTATAACGCTTTAGTTTAAAAACATACACCTGGCTTTACAAACAAACTTTATTTTAAAACCCTGTGAAGTCGCATTTGTTAATGTCTGCTAACGATTACCTACCCATACGTTCTTCCTGTTTTCCTCTACATACACCTTTTCATCAATATGCACGTATTAAGATGTATACTACATGTTAAGATGTTAAATGGTACCTGATGTACAAAAACGACCTACAACCTCATGAAAAACAAACTGTATTGGAGTGTTTCAGGAATAGTTAGTATTAGTAACAAGATATGAAGGGAAATGTAGAGTTTACTATTAATTGTATGGTTACTTTCTTAAGACTGATCTATTCATCTTGTGCACGTGGATCCGCTTTCTTGTGAATGTAATGATTTACGTAAGCACCATTTGGTTGTAAACTCTTTTTTGCCATATCTTGGTAATATCTATTTATCAAAATATTTTTATTTACGATTGGCATATGTGTACAAGTCTAAAATTGATAACACGATACAACCTTAATATACCTTAACAATTTCGTTTTTTTATAACACGTTAAAAACTCAATATACTCTAAACAATTTCCGGTTTTACGTTTTAAATATATTTTGTTTTAATAGAGAGATAATTAAACATACCAAATTAACCAACTGCAGGTTTTACAAATAACATAAAAATAGTTTTTTTTTCGTTTTCGAATTTTCGAGAAAAGCTACACAAACATGTTCATTGCTGTCCCTAATTTTATAGTGATAGACTAATTAGAAGATAGCGAGCCAACATCACCAACTCTTGGGCTATGTTCGTCTGAACTTACAGTGAGAATTCACAATCTCTCTTACAGCGTACCCATGGATCCAAAGTGTAGATCGTGATTTCCTTCAGCAATGGGATGCGAGCCATGAGCCCTCTTAACACGTTAAGCCTTATGTTACGTGCGACTTATTTCAAAATATATAAACCTCACTATAACGTTAAATCACTTGAGCAAGGTGAGTTATACAGCAAGTAAACAATTTATTTTTACTTCATATTTGCTTGGTTTCTTAGTATCTTTAATTTCTTTGTAAATTTTCTGTATAATTTAAAAGACAGCGTGGTATTTTCGTTTTTCGCCGTTAAAACATCACTATTTTAAAGTTGTAACTAGTTGCATAATAATGTTAACACCACTCTATCTTTTGGTTGAAAGCTAATGACTATAATATTTGAATTTGTTCTAGTTTGGTAACAAGAAGGAAACATTTCTATATCATAAAATGGAAGTCACTTTGCGTCCGTTTTACTTTTACAAAAATAAGTTACATGAATAAAGGTTTTAATAACCGTATATCCTAAGCAATTACGGTTTTTATAACACATTACAAACCCAGTTGTAACAGATTTGTTGTTATACGTTTATTAGAATACCTACGCTTGTTTCTATATATTTTTCTTTTTTGCCTGTGACGTATATTGTTGGCTGTGTGTTGCCCAAATCCCACCTGTTCTCGAAATTTGTAGAAGTTTCACGAAAGTAACAACCAACAACGTACTAGGTGTGTATGTAATACTAGTGATTGGGAGTATTACATACACACCTGGTATTACATTCACACCTAGTACATGTGGGATTTGCGCAATACACAGCCAACAATATACGTCACAGACAAAAAAGAAAAATATATAGAAACAAGCGTACGTATTCTAATAAACGTATAAAAAACGTGATTGAGAGTATTGTTGCCAAGTGAGCACTCGAGAAACTCGCGTGATTTGTATAAAAGTTACGGTGTGCTATAGGCCTCTGAAGCTATAACTGTAATTAACGCCCATTAATAATAAAACGAACTACAGAAATGGATCAGGAACATTTATAGAATTCGAACATTACAAACCATTCAACTTCAGTGAATTACTTTGGACGTTATTATTTCTACAAAGACTTTAAATATCTTCGTTGTAAGAAGTGAATTTGTAAGGGTGCGAGGCCAATCAAGAAATGACATCTAACTAGCCTAGCTTAAGCGCGGTGTGACAATTTAACTCAGAATTAATATGCTCGTGTATACCTGGACCATTGATAAAATATTCAGTTCTAGACCAGATAGGAGACTCAGTAAAGTTTGTAAAACTCTTGTACATAAACCATCATTTGTAATAACTATTAGTAATAATCGTTATTATAAATTATATTGTTTTTATGTTTGTATATTAAAATATATTTTGCTAAGAAAGGAAAATGTGTCTATCAATCTTATTGGTAAATATCATAAACTTGATACATATTGACACTTAATTAGCTTCTAAATTAAAAATTAAAAGTTCCAGTTATTTGAAGTAATAATACGTTAACATACGTAACATAACAAATTGGAAATTGGAGATTCATCTGAAACAATAATGCGTAACATAATATACCCTAAACAACAACTATTAGTTCTTAAATAATTCAAAGTATCATTATTTTAGTTTTTATAAGTTATGTGAGAAAAAAATGTTTTGATGTTCATGAGTAATACAAGTCTGTTATGGTAAGTTGTACAGTAAACATAATCTGATACTAAACTAAAGTATAGTATACGTTCTTATCGTTGTATTGTTTGGAAATTTATTTAAAATCAGAGATAAATCGTTAACTGTAATAAGTGCGTTTGAGCGAACTTATCCTTGAAGTGGAAAGTACACTTAAAACTGTGTTCTCCCTACGTTATCGCTACTGAAAAAATGGTTTTTACTTCAACTTTCAGGCAGTTTAATGTTGATTGATATTAACTTCCTATCAGAGCAAGCAATGTAATTAGATCCAAACTATAAACCTGCTGATAATCAATGTAGCTGATTAACTATACTTTTGTTATGTTTCTTCTTATACAGATTAGACTGAATCGTTTCATCACTTGGGTATCCTTGCTTTAATGATATTTTCCGTTCTAACATCAATAAAGCATAATTACCTTAATATTTTGCGCAAAGTTTATTAGTTCTTAAATAATTCGAAGTATAATTTCTTTAGTTTTATAAATTAATTGATTGCTTTGTTTTTTTTAGTTTCGCGCAAAGCTATACGGGGGCTATCTGCGCTAGCCGTCCCTAATTTAGCAGACTAGAGGGACTAGAGGGAATTCAGGTAGTCATCACCATTCTCCCCCAACTCTTGGACTACTCTTTTACCAATGAATAGTGGGATTTACCCACGACCCTCATATTACGAGTCGAGTACTTTAACAACTTGGCCATGCCGGGCCGCTTCTGTAGGAAGGAGGTAACAGCAGTTTACAATCAACTGAATTATATAGTCTACAACAATGATATTATAAGTATTAGTGAAGATTCACGGGATCGAATCCCCGTCACACCAAACATGCTCACCCTTTCAGCTGTGGAAGCGCTATAATGTTACGGTAAATCTCAATATTCGTTGGTAAAAGAGCAGTCCGAGAGTTGGCGGTGGTGGTGATGACCAACTGTCCTCCCTCTACACTGCAAAATTAGGAACGGCTAACGCAGATAGCCCTCGTGTAGCTTTACGCGAAATTGTAGAAGCAAACTGTAGTAGATAAAATGAGTTTATCATGAGAAAATAAGTAATTATGGTGATTTCATAAACTTAATTCTAAAACATTCCAATTATTTTGGAACCATTTAGTGAAGAGCGTGAGCTATTAATGTGTTAGTTCGATCCCAGACTTTAAATGGTGGTACTGTCGAATAACGTAATCGATTTTAATTTTTTATAAGTTGGTATTTCTAGGCAATTACACTTGCAAGTTCAAAAGTTATTCCTACCACGCTATATATACTAGTATATTTGCTTATGTAGAACTGATTAAACCAACAATGCTTGGATACCGAACGAACTTAAAAAAAATACAAATGGCATTATGTATCCAGATGATTTCGTAGTAGTAATGGGCTACAAAATCTGCGTTAATTCGCTGCTTTCCTGAAACTTTGCATAGTTGAGAATGTTTTGTTTATATATCGATTGACAGAGATTAATTAGCCTCAAGAGTATTTTACGTTTTTTAAGAGAAAAATTACTCTTAGGCATGGCCAGCATATCAAACCTAGCAGATTCTTTTTATTAGAACTACGTTAATGTCCTTTTAATTCACAATGAAGAAAAAAGTGAAAACGAACTAAGATTTTACTATTTAGAAGTGTGTTTTATTAGTCAATGTTTAAGTGATCATGACACTGACTTGTTCAACTAGTATTAATGTGTCGTAATCAAAGTTTTATAATAACAAAAATCACTCTTCCGAATATTATGGCTTATGATAAGAAGTTTATATCCTTTTTAAATATAGAGAGATATTGAAACTTAAAAAAGCGTAAACCTATATGTGGTGGGAAAAAGAAACCACTTGAAGGTGCACCTTTTTCAGTCAGTAGAGGCGTTTAAAAATAAACGCTCAACACATTTGTGAAACAAACGGCTATGGGTGTGTCATGCTTGGTGTCTTTGAGAAAGCATATCCTTGTCAAGTGATGTGATTCGAACTGATGTTTGATGTCTGAGTTCATTTGCTTACTCAACATTGAATAGGAATACTATAACTAACCAATGTTAACACTTGGGCAGGAAACCGTATTCAACGCGACGTAATGCATACCATCATTACGACCTAACAAACGAAATACAAAAATTACAGCAATATCATCTGTGCAACTGTCTATCATATTTTACTTCGTCAGGAGTCTGTTGTTGAAGTCTCCCGCTGTTACAGTGGTAGGTCGTCAGATTTACAATGCTAAAATCAGGGGTTTTATTCCCCTCGGTGAACTTAGCAGATAGCCCGATGTGGCTTTATTATAAGAAAAACACACGCCATTGTTGAAACGAAAGGCCCAGTAAACTTCAGATGTGAAGTGCACTGATTATAATGTCTTTCTAAGACAAAATATAGTTTACCGTGTTTCAAAAATATATTACACTAGCACCTATTTTCATTTTTATTTTTAAATACGTTATTCGTGCTATTTATAATTCTGCACCAACTAATAAAGTTGTAAGTTGTCATCTCTCCTACCACCACCTATACTTTTACACACAAATTTATTTTGCACTAGCGAATATATATGTATTCAATATACTGTGCAATGCACAAAGATAACCTTGAAATAAAATCATTTTTGATTTTCCTATGTAAAACAAGACATTGCAAGGAAGAAAATAGGAAATAATAGAAAGTCATCTTATTACATTTTCTCAAAATGCGTCCTTAGTTGGACATTTAAAACACTGCTTTAGAAATTATTATAACTGGTCGTTTGGATGATAACGAAGGGTAATTTCTTTTTTCTGAATGATTGAAAATGACATTCGAATTAACTTGACGAACCGATACAATAACGAAATATTTTATCTCAAAATGTATGCTTAGTAAATCTAATATTCTTTGACATATTGCTTTTGTAAAACGTGTAAAGACATCACACTTCAGTTTTATGAATATATCTACATTGTTCCTTATTTTATATTTTTCGTGAGTCTGTTTCCTAAAGAAAAGGAACCTATGCAGTGTGTTATCTCAACCCACCATGGGTATCGAAACCCGGTTTTTAAAGTATAAGTGCAAAGACTTTCTGCTGAGCCCTTTGGGGGCTTATCATGAGTCACTCAAATAACAAAATACTAAATTAACAATAAGCGTTTACATCGGGCTATCTGCTGTATATACTGAGAAGAATAGAACAACTAATTTATAATTGCAAATTCAAATATTTACCGCTGTTCCACCAGAAGATATAACAATAATTCTCTGATGCATTTGTAAAATAAGCTTAGCATTACATACCTGTTTCGAAACCGAACATCGAGTTTCCACTACATTCTAAAATATACTTCGTGATTCTGGGAAGACCAGTATTTTTTGTAGTCTAAACTTAATGTTTTATTCCTCTTTTCATGTGAACTTGTAAGTAAGGTGTTAATATCTTTAGAATTTGTAATGCAGTTCTTCTTATGAAAATAAAATTGAAATATGGAAAATTATCACAGCAGCTAACTTGTACTAGTATTAGCGTAATAAAATTTTGAGGCTATAAAAGAGCAAAATTACTTTTACTAGGGTGTATCTATTACCCTTATTTTTGATTAACAAGGTTTGAATATCAAACCGTTTCCCAATGTTCTGTCCCCTCCACCATCATTCTTAAGGACACAGGTTTTAACGGTAAAGAATGCTTTTATATTTAATTCAACATTCAACAATGTTAAAAAATTGAAAGTGGTTACTTACGCACGTGCACATCAACATGCGTGAACTGGTCAATTATTTATTTATAACTGAATAAAAAAGAAAAAAAGTAGTTGAATCTGGATAATAGGAGATGCTGTGTGAAAATTTTCGTTAACATTAGGAATGCCTGGGAGAAGTAACAGTTTAAAACTTATAGATTTGTGCCTAAGTATATGTTGATTGTAGGATTCTTTGATTTTATTAGAAAAGCGTCTTTTACTTCTCTTCTGCTAACATTAATACCATGTTTATAACACGACGTTTTCTCCACAAAAACTCTTGATGATGGATAACCCACTTGAAGTAAAAATGTTTCTCAGATCGGCTGGTATGGGTATTAACACTTTTTCTAATAAACAAAGAGCAACGTTTCGACCTTCCTAGATCAGCTTCAGGTTAACAAAGAGAGAGTTTGCAACTGACAGTTGCCGTTTAGTGTTTGTTTTCGAAGGTCAAAACGTTGTTCTCTGCTTTATTAGTAAAAGTATTAATACCTATATTAGCCGTTCTGAGATACGTTTTTACTTCATAAAAACACTTTTTTTTTAAGATTCACAGACGTGGCAACGGGGAAGGTGGTAACTTGATGTCTGTTTCATTTGTGTAAAAGGCTAGACAGTTATTACATTGTATTATGTAAATATTTCCTAGCGGGATAGATTCCTTGTATAATTTTCTTAATATGTATTTAATCTTCAAAGAATAAAATTAATCTATTGGTTATGTTAAGGTTATATTTATGGGCTAGTCTTTTCCAAATGTCTGATAGAGGTATACTAATATTTTTTATATATATTAGATAGTACCAGTGATTAGGTTTCCTTTATTTTTGTGTCTCCCTGCTAGTACAGCGGTAAGTCTACGGATTTACAACACTACAATCAGGGGTTTAATTCCCCTCGGTGGACTCAGCAGATAGCCCGAGGTGGCTTTGCTAAATGAAAATACACACACCCTTTGTTTTGTGAAGTAATTTTTGGTTTATTTATCTGTTAAATATTTTTAACTTGTTAATAGTTTGTGTAACTAGTGAAATAAAGAATAACTGGTTTATGCTAGTAAAGTATTGGGCTAATCGTGTAACTTCTTCATCAATGGTTTCTTTGTTGCATATTGTGTAAGTTAAATTTAGGAGGCGTTTTAAAGTGTTTAGTTTATAGTAGACCACGCGATTAAAAAAACAGTTTATGTAATTTCTGCTAAATGTGTTTTTCTATTAAATTTAGTGATGAAAACTTCCAGGGGGTGTTGTGTGAAGCAAACATTCAGAGTTTCTACTACGTAGCTACTCTCGTTTTCAACTGGAAATTTTATATCTATGTTTATGTTATTTGTGTTACGTGTTAAAGGAATTTTATTCGTTCATCGTTAGAAGTAAAACGTCGTTTACACTGTAGGCTTACGTTAGTTATAGTTACCGTGGGATGTTTGATAATGAATTTCCCATGGCAGGTTCATGTAACTGATGAAAGTACAAATTTCAATATTGGAAGCAAATAAATGTGTCCAAATGTAAGTTTAATTACGGAGCTCTGTTATATATTTACACTTCTCTTTTTCGGAGGGGGGGTGTATTTCGAAATAGTTTCTGCATACGCTGTATTGTCTTATGACAAGAGGTTTAAAATAATAGGTTTTACAACATCAAAGCTACACGTAGTGACGTTACTCCCTAAACTGTGTAAATATATTAGGAAATGTGAGGTTTTTAATTGAGTGTTTATTTGGAAACGTAAAGTCCTAGAATCCAGTTGAAATGTTTACAAAGACGTAGTTTGAAGAGTTTTAAGAAGACATAATTGGGCGTAAAGTTACTGCGCTCTTATAAACTTTAAATACTAAGACCGGCCCCTCGCCAGTACAGCGGTATGTCTCCGGATTTACAATGCTAAAATCAGGGGTTTGATTCCCCTCGGTGGGCTGAGCAGATAGCCCGATGTGGCTTTGCTATAAGAAAAACACACAAAACACATACTAAGACCGTAGATGTTTGTCGTTCTCGGTAGTTTATAAACGACAAATTGTAAAATACAGATGTGATATTTTTCTTAATAGTTTTGAGTAGTTTGCTTTATTTCTATTGTATTTTGGGTTGAAATCAGTGATTTACTGAATTATTTTAAATATATCATTCTATACATTTACCATTAAAGAATCGTAATGTTTGGTTAGCAAAATCATAACAAAGTTTATCGGCTCTTTAAATGACGTCTGTTTCTAAGAAGTTTTAGAACTTTAATTTTTCAATGGGCCCGGCATGACCAGGTGGTTAAGGCACTCGGCTCGTAATCTCAAGGTCGCGGGTTCGAATCCCCGTCACACCCCACATGTTCGCTCTTTCAGCCGTGGGGGCGTTACAATGTGCGGTCAATCCCACTATTCGTTGGTAAAAGGGTAGCCCAAGAGTCAGTAGTGGGTGGTGATGACTACCTGTTTTCCATCTAGTCTTACACTGCTAAATTAGGGACGGCTAGTGCAGATAGTCCTCGTGTAGCTTTGCGCGAAATTCAAAACCAAACAACCAAACTTTTTTAATTGATCGTAAATTTTGTTTTACAGGCTTTTTGTGTTTAGTACTTTCAAAGTTTTTGTTATTTTTTTATTAACTCTATCTAGGTTGTTGTTAATGTTGTTGTTTTAGGTTTATTTGGAAAACTACTCACTAAATTGTTCTTGATTTGTTGCTTGTTTGTTATTGTTTTTTTGAGGGAGGAAGGACAGAATGTTGAAGATTTCTCAATGCTGTACGATGAATTTCATAGGAATTCTTGAAATCTCGGACTTGTAATTAGTTGGTATTGGTTGGATTTGGGAGTTCATTGTGTTATTACTTTCTTTACTCGAAGTTGATTATATTATTCTTTAAAAGATCAGCCTTTATTTTCTTGAGTTATGTTGACAGACGAAGTTTTTGTCTCAATATAGTTTGGTTGCTAACCTTTTAAAGTGAGTGCTTTTCTGTATTAATGGTGTAATTGTAATCTTCAGGTGTTATCAAATGCGAAAAATTGTTTATTAATATTTGTAATTCTTAAAAAAATCTTTGAGTTTGTGAGTTAAAATACCGTATTGCCCCGAATTGAAGCTTCTCTCTAATTATCACGCACAGATACTTTTACAAATCCTACCTTGTATAACACCAAAAGTAATACAATATATAATCCTCTATTGTAATCCACTTTATTACTGTTATTTTGGCAGCAATAGTAATACAACATGTATTCCACTATTATTATTGTAAAAAGAAAGAAGAAAACACACACACTTTTCAGAATTAAAATTAACAGATCACATGTGAAAAATTAACATGCTCCTTTTACAGTTTTTAACGCCCCCAGGAACGTTAATTAGAAACAATACGGTTGTTGTGAATTATCGTAGTGCAAGATTATTATTGTAAATGTTTTTATAGAAAGTTTTAAACATTTTAATTACAATGAAGATATTAAATATACCTGGTTTTATGTATTATAAACATGTTATTATGACAATGCTTAAATCAAATTGGTCGACAAACTTATACTGCTAAAACTGGGTATCGATACCTGTGGTGAGCAGAGCACAGACAGCCCATTGTGTAGCTTTGTGCTTAATTAGAAACACCCAAACTTAAAAAGAAAGTAAATATGCCTATTTTTTAAAGGAGAGTCGTAGAATTTTCGATGTTATAATTTAAGATTTTTATTTTATTTATTATTGATTATTATTATTTTATGAACAGACTGAAAGCAAAATAATAAGCTAATAATAACACTAATAAGGAAAACAGTTTGTTAGTAACCTAACTCTGCCAATTAGTGTTATAGTTTACGACTGGAAACCCTGTAAATAGCAAGATCTATTAATGAACTTTCGTATCTATGTTTATAGTCTCTTTTAAAGCTTTAATTAGGTACTAGTTGATCAATGTTCTAACAGTTAACTGTAAAAGTACACTTATGTTATAATTTACATATGTTCCTAATTGAATGCTACATGCAAACTTAATGTATGCACACTAGTATTAGAAAACAAATTTGTCGCTAAATGAAAAAAAAAAAAGCTATGTAAGGTTGGCTACTAAACTTGAAACAAGTAACCAATTAAGATAGAGATAGAAGTGGAGGTATCACGTGATCAGGCTAGTAACTACATAGTCAGCTTAGTCGGCTTGACTTTATATGAAGAATGAAATTCGTGTATTACTGACTTCTTCACTTTGTCTACGGAAAAGTTGTGTTTGAATAGAATCTCAGTTTCCATCATTACATCTTTTCTTTAATTAACTTCAGAATACTACATTTATGACTGTTTTACAGTACAGTAGCATTTTACAAGTGGAAATTCTGTTTTGTTTTGTTTTGTTTTTGCTAGTGAGGAAGCCACAAATGTAAAAACATTATTCTTCATGTGTAAAGTTAAGACGGTTTAGTCTGCTATGTGATCATTAAACGGATCAATTTTGTTCACTTACATTCCCAATTTTTAGTCCATTTTTTTCAAAGTTCGGTAATCTGTTCTCCATATTTTTTTTATCTTAATACTTGCTTGCTTACATTTTTATAAGATGGCGTATGTGGATTACTTAGTTATACAGCGTATTCTAAAGCTGTATAAATCTTGCATATAATATTAATAAGACAACTATTCAAAAATTTTGATAACTGTTTTTTCGCTCTATCAAATGATGATAAAGTTATAGTTACTGCTAAAACTAGGTAGGCGCTAGGCCTATCAAAAAAAAATGAACGCAAATAACAAATCTTGGTTTTAGCTATTCATCTGTTTTTGACTTTGGAACGCTTTGAAAAGCTAAAAATCAGCACATGCACTGGAGATAAAGCAACTATGCCAGGTTGCTCCTCAAATCTGGCTTTTAATGACGTGTATGTATAATGAAAGATTTTTTTTTTATTCCTTCACTTCACACATAACATGGGGATTGGTTCCCTAAGAACATCTATTATGTTGTGTACAAAACATTATGTACTCTACATGTTGTGAGTGTGTTTTTATTGCAAAGCCACCTCAAGCTATCTGCTGAGTACACCGAGCGGAATTGAACCCCTGATTTTAGCGTTGTAAATCCGTATACTTACCGCTGTACCAGCGGGGGACATTCTACATGTTACATTTTTCAAGGAAAAATTCGATCTCTGTAAGATAGCTAACTTCAAGGGGTAATAACATCGTTTACACTAGAATTATGTTGTCGTATTTTATTTTGCATAGAATAACAATAAAATAAGTAGATTGTTGAGACTATTTTCCTCTATCACACTATTATAAACTTTTAGTTACTGCTAGAACTAAGAAAGACGGTGATGAACGAAAATAAAAAATCTCAGTTTTAACTACTCACCATTTCTCGAGTTTGAGACTCTTTGGATAGCTGAAAAGCGGCATACACACCGGAGATAGAGCGACTGTGACAAGTAATCTTACATATCTAGCTTATATTGACCTGTAGAGAGGAAAATCTAGATGAATTTGTATTGCTTTAATACGTGCGTCTATGTCATCCCCACACATAGAGTGATAGTGCATTCTCCGATTATTTTTATAGCTTTTATTAACGTTACAGTTATATTTACATAAAATCAAGATCCCTCCAGTAGCTTAACGATAAGTCTGTAGTCCTATAGCGTTAAAAATTGGGTTTAAATACACATGATAGGAAGAGTACAGATAGTCTACTGTTTGGCTCTGCGTTTAAAAATAAACATAGTTAAAATCAATTTAAATTGTTTAGTTAAAGATATAGTTTTACGTTATTTTTTGCTTCACAGGTACTTTGAATTTGTGTTTATAAAAATTCATCCATGCGTGTGTGTATGTGCGTATTTTAATATTTAGATTAGCAAGTAATCGTTGCTCAGAAATATTATTTTTTTATAGAAAGTTTCAAACAATAAAGAAATAAAAAGTTGGCAAAATTAGTGAGTTACATAAAAACCTCAGTGAATAAATTAATGTGGTAAAAATGAATTATATGGGACGTTGGTCACTCTACTCGTTATTTATTTTGTTTTTCATTCATGGCAATATTTTAATAAATACATATTTAATTTAACGAGCTTACAATATGTTAAAAGGGTTTATACAGACCAGTAAAGAAACACAGATATCTTAAATTTAAAAAGTTTACATTTCTTGAACATGCTAACATCGAATTGACTTAATAGAAAATTTAGAAAATTGAAGACAATTTACGTGTAGTATAGTTCTGACCTAAGAAACTCAATAACTCATTAAATAAACTATTTGAAATATGCATTTACTAAACATCTTGGAAGCGTTTTATCACATCCTAAAGTTATGCATTCGTTTGCCTGTTTTCCTTGAATTTTACTATATTAACACGCTAAGACTTATCAATATCCCTTTCTTCTAACAAATAATACTAATCATTAAATTCATTTGTTTTCAAATCAGTCTAAAATATGATCCTTTGAACAGCAATGTACGAGATGTCCTTTGTAGTCTGTAAATGGGAAATAAGAGAAAGCTAGCATTATTTTCTTCAGTGTACTCTAATAAAGGTGAATATCTATAGGATAAGTTCACAGATTATATTGATAAAATATATAATTACATTAAAATGTGCAGATCAGATAGATTTGACAAATCAGAGAGTCCAATTCATATTTTGCATGTTCTGTACATCTTAATCCTACGTGATTTTATAGTTTTATATACTATAAGCACATTATTATTGCAGAGTTTAAATCGAAGGTAAATTTTGTCTCTTTAGAAGTTAACATGATACATTGATTAATCCAGCTTCTTTGTAAGATGCTATATTTGTTTTAAAGTTCTCGGCAGTAAACTTGAGCATTTATATCTCTAAAATATGCGTTTAAAACAAATAATTAGTTATATCTTCTTGATCAATTTTATCTAAGTTTAGGCGTAACCGACTATTGTCGCTTTGTCCATATACACATATTTGATTTAATTGTTAATGTTTTGTAATAAATGGAACTCCTTGAAATTGCGCTTGTACAAGATGATTGTTTGTTTTTGAATTTCGCATAAAGCTACTCGAGGGCTATCTGTGCTAGTCGTCCCTAATTTAGCAGTGTAAGACTAGAGGGAAGGCAGCTAGTCATCACCACCCACCGCCAACTCTTGGGCTATTCTTTTACCAACGAATAGTGGGAGTGACGGTCACATTATAACGCCCCCACGGCTGAAAGGGCGAGCATGTTTGGCGCGACGGGGATGCGAACCTGCGACCCTCAGATTACAAGTCGCACGCCTTAACACGCTTCACCATGCCGGGTCTCGTACAAGATGAATAAATATATAATTGACAAAAGCAATCTTTTGCCCCTAACAATTAACATAAGTCGCTTTCGAAATAATACTCACAACAATAAATAACATATTCTATATTTCTGAACAACTCACGCAACAGTCAATTTGAAATAATATCGCAATATACGTGAAACATTTTCCAATGAAGTGGTTAATAGTGTAATTAAGAACATTTATGAAACATGGTATGTTAATTTAATGTGCTATCTCTAAACATAGTTTGTTGTTGTTTTCAAATTTTGTGATAAGCGTTAGAATAATCTGTTGCAAATAATTTCTAGTATAAACCGACCTTAAGATGAAATATTATACAAACTAAATACATTGCAGATAAAACTACTAATCGTCTAAAGTAAATTACCTCAGCTAAATGAGCAATAATAATAATTTTTAAAACAAAAAATGTCACAAAGTAGCAGTTATTTATTATTGATAAACAAAGTAACGTCTTTCTCTAATTAATACAAATAAAATTTTCTATGCCATGGTTAATAAATATTAGTTAGAACTAATTAATTAACCTTATAAATTTACGTTCCTTCAAAAGAATCCAACTAATCCAAACTCTGGCTACGATAAAGTGTATATCGTCTCATAAGTTATGATGTTAAAGGTCAAAAAATAAATTAAAAATTGAAAATAAAGCGTAAAATTCTAAAGCAAAGAAGGTTTAATTGTCAAAATATTTATCATATAATGTGACTTGAGTTAGGCTAAGTTTTCAGTAATGATACATATACATTTATTAATCTCTTATTGTAAAACCAGCAAAATTTCTAAATTTGGGGATTTCTGAAACAAGAATCTGAAAAATGTTTTCTTCATACATTTAGAATGTTTTTTAAACCTTCATAAAAAGAAAATCCGAATGAACTAGGTTACATTCCATTGAATCTATAATTAATATAAAATAGTGTCTAATGCAATAGTGGGTCCGGCATGGCCAAGCGCGTTAAGGTGTGCGACTCCTAATCCGAGGGTCGCGGGTTCGCGCCCGCGTCGCGCCAAACATGCTCGCCCTCCCAGCCGTGGGGGCATTATAATGTTACGGTTAATCCCACTATTCGTTGGTAAAAGAGTAGCCCAAGAGTTGGCGGTGGGTGTTGATGACTAGCTGCCTTCCCTCTAGTCTTACACTGCTAAATTAGGGACGGCTAGCACAGATAGCCCTCGAGTAGCTTTGTGCGAAATTCCAAAACAAACAAACTAATGCAATAGTCACATCCAAATATTAACGGTTTAAAACTAGCCCTCTGTCTTTAACTTCAGGATAATTGTGGATCTTGTTCCGCTTAAATAGTTCAAGTACTTTAATCTGATACTTTCCACTGATTTTATTATTAGAATTTTTTGATAATAAAATATATTTTCACAAAATCATAAAAAATAAACTTAAATAAACTACCATTCCTTCTTTCCAAAAGTAACTATCGAAGAATTATTATAAACAGTGAATTATTAATAAAGTACTTATTTAAAATGCAGTTGTTTTATTTTATTAACATATAAAAATAGATTGTAATACAAAGAGAAAATCACTTGAAACACAAATTAATATAATGGCGAACAGAATCAGTTTGAGAAGTTTCACTTTCCATGGGCTTCCTCAATTGATAATATGAAATGTCATGCACTGAAGCATTTCTATATCGTTTTGATTTAGTTATATTTCTTTGTGTTTAAGCCTTCATACTTTATCATGTCTTGTAGCAGAAGTTATTACAAAAAATGCTACAGAACGTCTGAGTTCAGTCCTTATTGGTTAACAATGTATTGTATAAATAGCAATATGTATAATTTGAATGATAATCGACATAAAAAGAACTGGAAAGTGTAGAACAATTTACATTTCATAATGAGAAAGTACAAGGGAGACTATAAAATTTAAGTATTTAACTGATAAAGAATACATTGTTAATTTACCATAGCTGATTGTCCTGTATTTGAATGGTTTTGTGGTATTTATGTTTTTAAACACATTTCGTATAACACATTGCATTAGCCATTTCTAATTGGAAAACTGCTCTGTTTCACTATATCACATTATCATATTAAAAAATTACTTTTGAAAATATCGACTGCTACTTCCGTACTGTCACAATTATGCTGAAAGTATTGTTTTAAATTTGTATAATAAGTACGAACATTTATCCATCCTTGTGCGTTTATACGTGGGTGTTTTGTATGTGATAAAAGTTATTGTTCCAGAACAGGGAGCGACTATTCTATTGCAACGCTAGTGTTTGAATGGAACGATAGCTTAAAGGATGAACATATTATTTTCTCATTTGCAGACCATTACCCTACCACTTAAGTTCAGTCTTTCAGAAGCCTGGTAGTAGGGCTCTAATTCTGAATAATTTCCAATTATAATGAACTACTCTATGTGTGCGAAATGTTTTGTATGCGCATATGTAACTCCATAATATCTTCGCAAATATTGTCCTTCTGCATGGGTACAGTGTCGACTATTGTGTGTACAATTCTCTAGCATTGAATGATCTAATATCCAACTCTATTTCCATTAATAGGAGAAAGGCAGGAAATCCTTTATGGCAGGTCACATGACTCATCGTGCACTACAAAGATAAGATTTATACCTAGTTTAGAAAAACTCAGAAAAAGTAAACATCTTCACAAATAAGCACTAAAGGTTTTTGGTTTGTTGGGAATATTCACGCAAATATACAAATGGCTGTTTGTGTTAAAACTGATAGACTAGTGGGAAGAGAACTAATCAACAAAACCCTCCGCCAGCTCTTGGACTACTCTAATCGAACAGTGAGAGTTGACAGTCACTCCTATAACGCATCTACGAGCATTCAACGTGCAGAACTATTTTTCTTGTTTTTGTAGCAATGGAAAACGAAACTTGGACTTTCGGATCTACAGTCCAAAACACTTGCTACTAGGACACGCCCGGTTAAGGGCAAAAATAAAACAAAAATAGTAATACCTCTTGTATGAATAGTGTGGTACCTCTCTCTTCTGGGCAGATGATAATATACACATGCTTAGTCATTCTATTTCAAAGAAAATATTTCCACTGTGTAACTTATTTCTCTTTTGAGTCCCAGATGTTTTACATAAAAGCAAGATAAAATTCTTATACTTTTATTGAGATGTGAAGAGATGTAAAAATACAAAATTCTAGTTTCAAAAGATTCAACAACTCCCGCTGATACCATTTTATACCGTTGTCTGCAGAATCAAATTTATAAAGTAAAGGTATATAGTTACGTTATAAATATTACTTGTTTAACCATCTTGAAAAACAATACGTATACGAATAAAACAAAGGGGGAAGCTAATCCTGTCTCAGAATAATTTCGATCCTTTAAGAAACACCTGTATTTTTTTTCTATTTTAATCGATTTGTTAATCCCTTCGCTACGTTTCGGCCAAATAGCATTTGCTTGGGCTCAGTTACACGAAAACTTCATTCTTTATGTTATTTTGAGTTATTTGTTAAATAAATGTATTGGTTAAATGGTAATGATGTTATGTTCAATAATTCTAGGCATAATTTTAGTTCAAGACATTAACTAGTTGTGCACGATGAAAAGTTAAAGCAACAACTTCACCATAATATTTTCAAGCTCACTTGTTTCATATGACCTAACCCCCCCCCTCAGTGGCATAGCAATATGTCTGCGGACGTAGCTGAAAACGGGCTTTCGATCCCCGTAATGAGCAGAGTACAGATAGCCCATTATGTAGCTGTGTGCTTAATTCTAAACAAATGATATGGCCTACAAGAATATCTTTATGGACACTACTTAATTTGAAAGAACATCTCTCTTACAGATTTTCTAAACGCACTTTAATATATTTTTAATATATCGTTTCATGTTATTCTAAACGTACTTATCATTTGTAGACATTTCTCAATTTTTAACACCCTGTTTCTTACACATTCTTCTAAACATATTTTGCAACTTATAGTCATTATTCAACTTTTACTCTACTGTTTCTTACGGATGTTTCTAAGCGAATTTTAAAACTTACAGATACTATTCAACTTTTAATATTTTAATTTTTACATATTCTTAAACGCATTTTACGACCTACAGATAGTATTCAACTGTAAATGTATTTTTACAGAATTTATTTATCTAAATTTGGTTTATATCCTATATTTTCATGTTCTTAATTTAAAACACGAAATCAGAATAAAAAGAAAAACTTATTGAAAGCTAATCTTAAAACATGTGAGCAGTTTCACACGTGTTCATGGAAAGGGACATAAAGGCAGAACTTTTCGCTGAAACCTTATTAAGTCTGAAGTTCATAATAAATTTATTTGCAAGTAACCTATTTTCAGATATATGTCATCAGAAAGAAAGTAATAATGAGTTATATAGGATATCTTTGCTTCCAGCTTACAAATATTCGATATTTAAGAACCATACTGCTCGGTGTCACGCTACCGGCGGCAAAGTATTGTGGGCGTATCATGTATTGGAAAAACATCTGGTGACAGCTAGTCTAAAGCGTGATGTCTTTATCAGAAACTCACGTTAGAGAAGCCCACAACTTTTCTGGCTCACATATTCACTCGCTTTTCTAGGTTTAGTGCAATGCGTGTTTCTATGCTTACTTGAACAACATTATTAAACAGCAGCTGTCCTACTTAAGTAAAATGTTTTAGTTAGAGTTACGAATTTAAACATCTTACACAGCCTCCATAGACTACAAGACTAATCTGAATTATATGTAGAACCAGTGTTTAGGGGGTATACGAACCGGTTAACGTCAATGTAACTCCTTATAAACGCTGTTCGTGGACTACAGTGTAGATGAGTTTTACTTTATTACAAGTATACGTTTTGTGCTTTCAGGTAGGTCCTCGTTTGACAAGATTAGGCGTAAATCTGTAAGGCTGTATTATTTGCTATCATTAAAAGCATTTGATCGTGAGTTATTTATTAGTAGTCTGATACGATTTCTTGTTATTGTGAGGCTTTATATAGCCTGGTTGTTATGGCGTCCGACCTGTAATCGTCAGGTTGCTGATCTAAGCCCGTCACCCTTTCAGTCATGAGAACGTTATAATATGATTATTAATCCCACTAGTCGTCGTTAAAGAATAGCTCAGCCTTAGAGCTGGCAGTGAATGGTGTTTGTTAGATGCTTTTCCTCTTGTTAATAGTTTCAAAATTAGATACGGCTGGCGCAGACAGCCCTTGAAAAATTTGGCACAAAATTCAACAACCAAACTAATTCCACAACAAAAGATATTCAGAAATATATTTTAATGAAAGGTGTACCTTGCTATTTCTAAAGTGAAAGTGAAAATATTGACAATGTATAGGATCAATGTACATTGGAAAAACATAAAAAAGAGCAATACGCACATATATTATTTAATAAAATGTGTTCCATCTCATGCCTCTTTATAATAGAATATACCTAACAGTTTATCTATTACATTTAAGCGACTAAAATATATAACTAAAATGCTATATCCGGCTACAAACTTTGCCATTTCAACTGTAAATCAAGTTTGTTGTCGAAACTTTCAAGTATTAATTTAATTATTTAATTTAATCAGGACTGCCTATTCTTCCTAATCTTATTTTGAAAATAATTTCCAACTCACGTTTAATACAACAATTCTGTAATTTTTATAAAAATACTTCATCATATCTACACGTATGTATGTACGTTCGATAAATTATAACGCCGACGTTGCTAAATTCTCAATAGCACTAACCCCTTAGCGATCCTGTTCACGGTGACCTACCTTCGCTTTCTTATTAAATCATCATTTTTTAAGTTTAATTATTTTGTCAATGCAGTCCAAAAATGAACTGTCTTTTTTCTTTATTTTTAATGATTAATGTTGAGACAGTTGTTTAATAATTCGTTATTAGTAGTCAATGGTGTGTTTAAAGGTATTTTAATCAATGTTATCTACTCTACTTAATTAGTAATTCCAAAATTTCGTTTATTAAAAGAGTTTACAGCAAAGCTATATGGGAAAAAAAAACAATATATTCCAATGGGACTAATACTTGTTCAATATTATGAATAGATGTCATTAAATGTTTTGAATGCTTGTTTTGTGGACAGCTGACAGTATTTTAGTTTAAACAGAAAAGGGTAAAAGCATCAAAATTACAAACACACTATTTATTATCTATGTTTATAATGCGACAGTCTAACATATTCGTGGTAAAGTCTACGGGAATGAAGTTATTTTGCATAAATAGAAGATATATTTTAAAAAAGGTTGAATTAGAGAAGACTACAGTTGCAGATCATGAAAACCTATCACTGGAGGTGGGAAGACAAACATTTTAAACCTTAGCCTAGGGTTAGAGCACCGATGGAGCCTAAATGAAAAAATCCCTGGAAGTTTTCTAATATTTAATGTTAAGGACTGATTTAACCTGTTTTTTTTATTTCGTTCAAAGCTACACGAATGTTATCTGCGCTAGCCGTTCCTAATTTACCAGTGTAAGACGAGAGAAAAGGAAGCTAGTCATTACCACCCACCTCCAACTCTTGGGCTACTCTTTTATCAAAGAATAGTAAGATTGACTGCAACGTTATGATGCCCCCACAGCTAAGAGGGCAGGACATGTTTGGTGCAACCGGGATTACGAGTCGTGTGCCATAACCACATGGCCATGCCGGGCCTAGTGTTAAAGAATGTAAAAAGTTTTCTATTCCTTATTTTTCCGTTAATTCGGCTAAAGAAGGTTACATATGAAATTGGAATGGAAAGCTATGCCTTATGATCATTGATGGGTATAATGTACCCTCTTTAGATCAGCCTGTGGATAAGGCCTAGTGAGTGACGTCTTACTAAAGGTTAGGTCAGAACATATCAGCTACAGTTGTATTTTTTTCAATAAATTCAGCTGCTTTCAAGTTTACTATATCTTCCATTAGATGACAGCACAATCGCTACAAGTCTGAAACTATTAAACGGATCTTCGATTGCAGTTTATATTGAGATTTGGATTCTAGAAAGAACTGAACGATCAATAAAGTGAAAGGCTTAATTAATATTCAACTTTTTAAATCATTAGAAGATCATTAATTCTACTTAATTAGTTTGCTTAAAATGCAATCGTGCATAGCATGTGTACATATTTATTTTAAGAACTTGAGAGATGAAAGATTTGTTTCTGTTTTTATTTGTTTGAACAAGACTTTCCACGTAAAAACAACGCATTATATGCTATTGTTTCCTTCACAGTGTATATAAAAGTAGCTGATTCGTAAATCACGTTAGTTAAAGAACTGTTGAATTTCTGTATTGCGCTATCACAAATCCTCAAAACTTCTGGCAAAGACATAACAAATACAATATGCTCTATTTTGATTCCTGAGTCAATGTTGAAATAATTGTGTATTTGGAGATAGCTAATGTGAGCGGCCTATCGAATACAAAGAATTCTTTAACACATCATAACAGAGCTAAGACATCATGAACTAGAAAACATTTGCAGTTCTCTGAAAACTTCCTAAACGTGCACACCAGAATCTCCAGCCTATTACGGAAACTGTGTTATTGTTGTTTGTTTATTAGATTTTTAATTGTTACAAAAGAGACCATAAATTTATATAGATTTAAAAATTACCGCTTCGTTTGTTTTTCGCGCAAAGCTACTCGAGGGCTATCTATGCTAGCCGTCCCTAGTTTAGCAGTGTAAGACTAGAAGAAAGGCAGCTAGTCATCACCACCCACCGCCCACTCTTGGGCTATTCTTTTACCAACGAATAGGAGGATGGCAAGCATATTTGATGCGAGCAAGGTTCGAAACCGCGACCCTCGAATTACAAGTCGAACGCCTTAACACGCTTGGCCATTCCGAATTACCACTTGGTCTTAAAATTAAACATCTCTTGGTTTATCAAAGCGTTTAATCCACTGATGGTAAAAAGTATAAACCCAATAATAAGGCTATTTTTATATGTTCTGATTTAACATCAGTCAAACGAAACAGAACTAAATTAGTTAATAAATCACTGTACCACACTGTTTTTGTTTGTTTTTATTTTCATGTTTTATATGTTTTTCTTTTCAATTTTTTTCGTAACGTTCGGAAATATACAGCACAAAAACACCAAGTGTATTTGATGGTGAATTTAAAAGTCCCTGGGGTAGTAAGGTGATACACGATTGTTAGGGTATTTTTGTGTTTTATTATAGCAAAGCCACATCGCGCTATCTGTTGAACCCACCGAAGGAAGTCGAACCCCCTGATTTTAGAGATGTAAATCTGTAGCCTTACCGCTGTACTAGCGGGATGCTGTTAGGTTGGGTGATTACGCAGTACGCCTTTTAAGTTAACTTATAAACCTAACTGACAACTAAAGACAAGATTAAACCATGTTGTTGCATCTCATTAAGTTAAAAACGACTCAGTCTGAGAAGTCCTTAGATGGGAGAGCAGTAAGGTTGAGGATTTAAAACCCGAGGTTCTATTCCAAGCGATTCACCCCCTCAATGGCAGAGCGGTATGTCTGCGAACGTATACCACTGGAAACCAAGTTTCGATACCCGTAGTGGGCAGATCACAGATAGCCCCTTATATAGCTTTGTTCTCAATAAAAAACAAATAAGCAAGAACAAAACTAAACCACGCGATCAATACAGTAGGTAGTTCAATATTGCTATACTCTAAAACAAATAAACAAACTAAAAAATTGTATGGCTTAGCAATGCAGTATACTACAATTTTACTGATCAAAAATACGTTTGGAAGTTTTTCATACGTACCGCATGTGTGAGATTATTGTATTTTGTCAAAGAGTTTTGTTGGTTTAGTGTAATGACGAAATTGCGGTTTGAAATAATAAAATAACAAGAACTTATTTCAATCTTCATTCATGGTAGTACACAACGTTATACTTTATTTAACTCTTAGATTCTCTACCAAAGTAAAGCTTAGGGGCATGCTGTTTTTTACAATATTCTTAGTTATGAGAAACCCAAATTAAATAAAAATGTATCGCAGAACGGGTGCTGTGGGTATTAACGCTTTTATTGATGAGAGAAGAACAACGTTTCGACCTTCCTAGGTTATCTTCAGGTTATCTTTTTTGTTAACCTGAAGATAAATTAGGAACGTCAAAAAGTTGTTCTCTCCTTATCAATAAAAATGTTAATACCCATACCAGCTTTCTGAGATACATTTTTACAATATTTCAGACAAATGCCGTCCAAAATGAGAATATTCCTATCGAAACAATCCATGATGGGGATAAGAAGGTCCAAGACTCAAGCCCGTAATACATCGCTGAAGACGCTCAGCACTACCAGCTGCGAGCGTGTTATAAACGTGACAATCAATCCTAATATTCATCTAAGCGTATCTGTATTAGTAGAAGGTGTTGCTAACTGGATGCTCTATTAAATGTATTAAATTAGCATTATTCTTAGACCAAAACATTTAAGTTTTAAAATATTGGCAAAACAGAACGTCATGTTATTTTACCAAGTAAAGTGCATATTTTATGAAAGCAAATAGCTAAAAGCATTAACCATTTTCGTGAGCATTTTCACGAGTATCCTAGAAACTTCAATGCTGTATGACATCTGAATATTGAGATATCCACTTCAAAACCGATTCAGCTTAGTTAGCTGAACCAATTAAAACAGTCTTCACTGTGACAGCTGTCTTCCTTCTTTTAAAATAAGAGATACTAACAAATTAAACCACAAATGTTGCAGTTGATACCAAGATAGATTCATCTCCTGCAAACTTAATCATTGGCTATACAGAAAAAAAAAAGATTCGGAAAATTACCAAAGGCAGCTTTCTTCATTGTCTAGGAGGTAAATCGATTATATACATATATATATATATATATATATATTTCTTGTGTGCCTTATTTTTGCTTTTTGTTTGTTATTTACCTATAGGTTAATAATTTCCAAATTTCCACCTATTTTCTACCATCTGAACTGACAGAAATCGTCTGTCAGATCCACGTCACCTAAACAAACAAGGAAATTAAACATTGAACATTATAACATATAAAATTCCGTAAAACACTTTTTCATTTATTAGCATACTTTACTTGTAGCCTAGAAAATTTAACTTATGTATTTAGAAGTAGCAGTGTCCTAAGAAACACGAGTGACAGTAGATGATATATATATATATCAATTTAGGGTATCTCAGTCGTGTGAAGATTGGCATTTCATATCAATCAGACCAACAACGTTTCAAAAACCTTCTCACCCATCAGACCACACATGAGTATGAGATTTCCATCACATTCTGGAGAAAAAATCATTATCAATATGAGTAAAGTAAATCGATTATCAATATTTGAATTCCATAGCGTGAAAAAAGGATTATTGTTTCAACCTCTTTCTCCTGTTTTTTTTTAATATATAAAGCACTTTTGATAGTATAAATAACCAGAAATTACACACTTTCAATTAAAAAGTTAAACTTTCATTAGAAGCTGATACAAGACTGCAAGTTAATTTTGTATTTTTAACCAGTGGATTTTTGCAGTATGTTTTTTCAAAAGGTAAGGATTTTAACGACAAATAAAGATGATTTATTTGTTATAGATGTAGTTAGAAACCACACTTATAAATTAAAAATGTGTTTCCTATTTTAGTATTTTAACGGGTGATTACATAAGCCTCACGTATTTGTTTGGAACGTTTCAAATATTAAAAACTGCATAACCTATCTTATCGTTCTTAATCGAAACTAAAGTTTTACTCTTTTGTTCTTGTAGCTGTTTATGAAAAGCTCTTATGCAAATTTAGTATTTTACCCTTTTGTTGTACCTTATATTTGTATACCCAACGTTTGATTTACATTAATGTACTATAAACAACATACGCGTTTATACTCTTATCTTGTAACGACCTGTTATCACTCTTCACACAAAACATATGCATCTACAAACGCGTTCAAATGTTTTTCATTTTTGTTCCAATTCCATTTCCCACTGTGTGATATGGTAACGCTTCCACATTACTGCTACATCCCATATTTTACTATTGCAAGCTTTCAAGCTTATGAGCTCACCTGCAGGCGAAACACCTTTATTTTTACATATAGTTCTAGTGTGTCTGTCGTGTCTTCATGTCGGTGCGTTCACAAAAGAATAACGTTTTTCTTTCGTTTTTGTTTTTGTTTTTAGAGATTAAGAAAATATTTATTCTGTACGTTAGAACTTTTCCATTAGCATACGAAGCATACAGTTAATATTAGTTTCTTTAGAAGTCAATGAAAAACGTTACTTTTTATGCAATTCCTGAATGGATTATTCGTTTCTTAAAAAATCAAGTCATTATACTGCATGAAAACGTTCACATTTTATTTCGTTTCTCTGTAGTTAAGCACAAAACCACACAATGGGCTATCTGTGCTGTGCCCATCGCGGGTATCGAACCTTATTTTAAGCCTTCAGGCATTCCGCTGTGCCACTGGGTGGCTTCACATTTTAACCATTGTAGCATGTAACTTAGGGAGTTTGTGAAAATAAGATAAGTATGTGTGAAATATGAAAAGCTAAAACAACCGCTTCTTTTTGTACTAAAACAATCGACTATTTTCTTAAACGGATGTCTTAGATAGAATCTTAATAATGAATAAACAAAGATGAAATGCACAGCAGCTGCCTTATTTTGAGAGACATTAGCGGAGAAAGACATTAAGGATTAATCTACAAAAGTAGCACATAATGAAAGGACAATTTTTTTGAAATGATTTCGTCTTCACAATTTCTGCCCCTGTGCAATTTATTTGTTCAAATAATCATTTTAGTTTAATCATAGTTAAGTGGCTGTTTTTAATGCCAGAGAACTTTGATATTCCAATGTGCACTTACTCATTTGGACATTATATTATTTTCATACATCAGCAATTGTCCAACATCAGATTTTACTATTTTATTTTCCCTACTAAACAATAATTGGTTCTTTATTTCAAAAGAACTTTAATACTCCACTGTGTATTAAGTCATTCGGTTTGTTTGTTTTGGAATTTCGCACAAAGCTACTCGAGGGCTATCTGTGCTAGCCGTCCCTAATTTAGCAGTGTAAGACTAGAGGGAAGGCAGTTAGTCATCACCACCCACCGCCAACTCTTGGGCTACTCTTTTACCAACGAAAAGTGGGATTGACCGTCACATTATAACGCCCCCACGGCTGGGAGGGCGAGCATGTTTAGCGCGACGCGGGCGCGAACCCGCGACCATCGGATTGCGAAGTGCACGTCTTAACGCGCTAGGCCATGCCAGGCCTAGTCATTCGGACGTTTTATAATCTTTATGTATTAGTAACTGTTCAACAACAACAGGTTTCAAAAATTTTTTCTCCATATATTTACTGAACTAAAAAAAATCATTCAAGGTCAATAAAAAAAAGAGCTGCTCGTTTAGGTTTAAAACGAATGGTCAGTTTATCAATGAAAACTGGACTAATTCCCCTATTTAATAAATCAAGCATTATTTACTATTCTGTGCAGGAGTCGAAGAAGGAATCTACTTAAAGCTGGGGTAACTTGTTCACCTCTGTTTGGCTAACTCACCAGTTAAAAAACATTGATACAACAGTCTAGATTTTCAGGCTGGTGATAATCAAATGTTCGTTGTAATGGGTTAGACGAGAAGCATTAGCAATGAAGCTGTCCATGACGGACACAGTTTTGTTGGAGTTCCCAATGTCGAGATGGACGTCTCTGAGAGCCTGGTAGATATTAATAGTGAAGTCAGCCATCCTACTTTTCTATATCAGTGTATGAATAGGCTACACTTATTTTCAGATAAAACTTTCAGTAAAAAATAAGACTGGTATATTTAGGAAGCTCACTTTTTGCATTAAGTTATATTTCTGTTCGATAGGAATTTTTTTTTAGTGTAAATTGTTTTTGCTCTTTTTGAGATGCTGATTTGTCTTTATTTAGTGACTTGTAGGATCTATTACAGACAAAATATATACTTTAAATGTTAAAAATTTGAACTATATTCACAAAAATGGTTTATCGTTGCCCACTCAAAAATATTTCAATAACAGATAGACTTTGCAGAGTTCTATTCGTTAATTTAACTCAGGATGTTCGTAAGTCTGAACTGCTGTTAAAAATAACAGCTTTGAGAGGATTTTTAGGCATGGATATTTATATTTCGTTACAAAACTTTTTGATATTTTAACCCCGAAACGCTTATAATTTTTACTGAATAATGAGAAACCTTATAATAAAAACGGAATGAATAAGTTTTGCGTAAATCGACGACTCAGATATTGATAGCGACTGTACCTTTTGATATTTAGAATTTGGAATATATCTGAATTTGAATGGGTTTTTTTTTTAAATATATATATATCGCGAATGATTACTATTAAATAATTATTGTGATGAAATTTTTATTTTTCGAAATGTTTTCACTTCTTTACGCGTATCTCACGCACGTTACAGACGAATAATTCTTATTTACTAGAAATAATAGAGTGTATTAGTTTTGTTTGTTTCGTTTGAATTTTCTAGCAATACTACACGAGAGCCATCTGCGCTTGTCGTCCCTAATTTAACAATGTAAGATTAGATAGAAAGCAGCTAGGTGTCGCCACCCACTGCCAACACTTGGGCTATTCTCTTACTAACGAATAGTGGGATGAACCGTAACATTATAACGCCCCCACGACTGAAAAGACGAACATGCTTGGAGTGACAGTGATTCGAACAAGCTACCCTCAGATTACGAGTCGAGCGCCCTAACCACTTCGTAGTGTATTCGTTCCATGATAACCTTCCCTTCCAAACAACCATTCGTGTCGCGCCAAACATGCTCGCCCTCCCAGCCGTGGGGGCGTTATAATGTGACGGTCAATCCCACTATTCGTTGGTAAAAGAGTAGCCCAAGAGTTGGCGGTGGGTGGTGATGACTAGCTGCCTTCCCTCTAGGCTTACACTGCTAAAGTAGGGACGGCTAGCACAGATAGCCCTCGAGGAGCTTTGTGAGAAATTCCAAAAAAACGAACAAAAACAAACAAATCCAAACAACCAATGAAATATAATATTTCATATTAGTTCTTGCTAGACTAATAACATTTTATTTTGCTTTTATTGTAAAATGAGCAATGAGAATACAATGATAAAAAATAGATTTGCTGGATTTTCTAACGCAAATATAAGATAATGGAACTGACTGATGCTTCAGAGGGAATAGGTTTACTCACATCCAGAAAGCGTAAACAAAGTACCGTGTATACTATACGTGCAAAGGGAAAATAATAATGACTATAACTCGGGTTTATTATCATGAGAATAAAAAGAAACTAATAGCAGCAACACAAAATGTGGATAAAGTGTGTAAAGACAAAAAACATTAACTAAAAACTATATCCACACTAAGCCATATTTTTTCTCTTCTTTGTCTTCTGCTATTACATTCGGGTATAATTTAACCATATTTGGATGTGACATTACATTTCTAAGGTACAGTTGTATCTCTTCATTATTTTTCGTTTTATCCGACGTATAATTTGTAGAATTTGTGTTGTTGATTTTTTGCAAGTTATAAACCATGGCTAGCTAAACACTTAAACACAAACTAAAGTTTATATTTCCATATCTTAAAGCAATAACAAAACCAATATTATAGTTTCTATATTTAAACAGAATATCTAAAGTTAATTGATTTATTTCTTGAAGTTAAACCTTTGTGATGCTTTTCCTGTCGTAATGGGCTGTTCCTCGATCTTTTATATAATAAAGAAAATCAACCAAACCTAGTAGAGTTTGTTCAAGTAAAAGTAGAGTAACTGGTGATCAGGGCATCTTTCAAAACTGAATCCGGCAATGAAGTCAAAACGTAATCTTGTTTTGAGCCACAACATAATTTAAACTAAACATTTATGTCAAACCTTATAAAGAAGAGTAGAGACTATATATTACACATTATTAAGCAACCCCTCCGTAAGAAATGGGTTCCTTTTGTTATTTACTACTGGTATATAATGTATCCAATGTTTTTTTTAATACAATATACAGCGTATTCATTTTTGATAACCATATTGTCTTTAGGACGACTAGAACAAACCTGGAAAATTATGATACATTTATTGTTCTTAGAACATATTCATTAAAACAGAAGGTGTCATAACTGACTTGACTGAACATACATAAAAAAATTGAATTAGACCAAGACTTATTATTGTTCAAACCAGTAAAATCACCTATAATAACAATAAATATCATCTGTCAATAAAATTATCTTCAGGGATAAACCAAACAATCATAAGACGCTCTTCACAACCCACTAGAATACTAATATGAGGACGAAGGATGGAAGACTTTTAAAACATTGTTCTTTACACTTCTGTTTCTACAACTGGCGATTGCCGTCCATCCAACTACGTTTCATCATGATTCTATGACTTCAAAGTAAAATAATTTTTTTCCCTGACTTTCTCATTACAGTTTCGTGTTTTTTATTGACTCTGAAAATTCAGTTGCAGATTTTTTTGCTAAGCACTAAAATTAATTAAAAAACAGAATTTTTTACTATGTTTGTCAAACCTAATGTTTATATTTTACTCAATAATTCATTCATGATCCTATGAATTAAATATACCTCGTTTTTAAAGTAACATTAGTGTTTGTCATAAACTTCCATATATTTTGTAAGATTTAACTCTTCATTCCACGCGATTTATACGTATTTTCATGGTGTAATAGCTCACAGTTTTATGTTTTATTTTTGTTTTTGACGGATTATAAAATCGTTGACAATAGCAAAAGTTTTGCTTGGTAACATTTTTTGCGCCAAGTTATGTTTCCTTAGAAACCTTGACTTTATAAAACAGGAAAAAAATGTGATAAAAAAATTAATGTTCATCGAAGCAGTGTTCAGTCGATGTGCTATCAGCTTCAATAATAGCTATCCCTTAAAGGAGTTATAGAAACACCATCTGTGATAAAAAAGTGCCTTGATGAAAAATCAATAGCTTTTAGACTGTAGTTGTAAAAACAAAAGGAAAAGAAACAGGTCATCGCGCTCATATAGGCAGCTACACTAATTTATTGATAGAACATTACGTTATTCTAGAAATTAAGAACAAAGCGTTATTTCCACTCGATACGGAATTGCTGATAACTTAACTGTAGTATCAATTTAAACCACTTTACGAAAAGAATTTTAAACAATCACCATGGTTTCCTAGATGTTACAAGTTCATTATCAGAACAACTTGTTTACATACATATTAGAAAATATATATTTTCCAGGTATTTAAAATTTCTTATGTAGTTGCCAAAAACACTCACATGTTTGTCATTCAGTGTGATTTTAAGCTCGGGAAATCTACACACGAGCTACATTGAAACTATTTGGACAAATAAAGACGTAAAACCGCTGGCTTAGAGTGAAAGTTTTTGTTAAAGCTCAAAATTCCAACATTTGTGAACTGTTTCTTTGTTTGTTTTGAATTTCGCGCAAAGCTATACGAGGACTATCTGCGTTAGCTATCCCTAATTTAGCAGAGTAAGGCTATAGAGAAGACAGCTAGTCATCAACACCCACCACCAACTCTAAGACTACTCTTTTCACCAGCGAATGGTGGGATTGACCGTCACATTATAACGCCCCCACAACTGAAAGGGGGAACATGTTTGGTGTGACAGGAATTCGAACCCGAGACCGAGTCGAGTTATGAGTCGAGTGCCTTAACCACCTGGCCTTGTGAACTTAAAGTATTTGAAATATCGATTACAAAATGTTAGAATAAACTGTTATTAAACAACACAAAGATAAATTAATCCTGAATAACGTTATTAAAAATCTCAGAAAACTATTTTTTCTTCATTTGCTCTTTCTAAAAGTATCATTATTTTATCACTAAGAAAGGGATGTTTTAGGTGATCAAAAACGCTGTGCATAATCATAATGTTTGAATCATTAGACTTCGGTAAAGACACTTTTTGACACTTTTAGACATTTTAACAGAATAACATTAAACCTTTCGAATATCCCTGGTTATTTCTTAACCCGATGTTAAGAAACTTTATACAAAAATCCCTAACATGTAAAGTAAATAAATGAATAATTACACGATACTTGAAAGTATCATAAGCTTCTGACAACGTTTTCTATAAACTCACAACGTTCAGATGAGAATTTCAAGAAATGTTAAACATAATATATGAAGAACGTAAAAAAATAAGAGTTATTTGCAAAGTCAGAAATATAAAAGAAACATTCTGAAATTGTCTTCTTTAGAAACCGCTTTGTTTATTAGGGAAACGAATCAATTACGATATAAACTAAAGAGAGGGGATTTTAGAACGTATCCTGGTTGGAAGTTTATCTCTGGGCGTAAGGCGCACACAGTAGTAAGAATTACATTGTCTATCAGAAACAAACTTTGTTCGTTAAGATAATATTTGTTATTAAGCTTTGGAAAAAATAAACACTTCGTTACTTAATGAAATTATTGTTAAATGCATAAATCGCATTTCATATACATTTACACTTTAGTTACTGAGATAACACAGTAAATTTCGAAAGTTTATCTAGAACATTTTACGTCAAGATGTATAAAACATCTTAACGGGTGGACAGATATAATTAAAATGATATGAAATTAAGAAAGAAAAAATAAAAACGAATAAAAAATTGTATAGCATAAAATTATATTTCTGTGTGTTAAGACTTTCAGAATAGAAAAGTAATTACGCTGAAAATCTCAGACTTTGTTATTTTATCTCTAAGTGATCATTATTCATGTTTATTTTAATTATTTTATTCTAACTTACTAACTTACAATCAAACTATACGCCTGATACAATTGAATTACATTTTTCTCTTCTATTTACTTTGAAGAGCGTACCATTAAGTACTTCAATCACTTTGTTTATAAATGATTAATATTTATGGTGATTTAGTGACTGCATAAATGAAATATTATAATGTATTATGTATTTTTAGATGTTTAGTTTCCAAACAATTTTCAGGTTTCAGTAGAATGTTAGACACTGTATAGCTAATAAACACATAAATGTGTTTAACGTAAACAATTTGTAATTAATTTATATTTCAGTGGTATAAAATGTTTTACCTTATTAATGTGAGAAAGTTTTAAAAATTATTAAAGTTCTCTATAGCCCGATACACAAAATGTTTGAAGGAGGATCCTAATTTGTGAAATCAAAAGCCAACACACATTGCGCAAAGCTGACGCTACAGGGTCAGAAGCATTCGACTATTTCAAGCCACAAGATGCTAATATTTGACCAGAAGAATGTAGACTTTGTATAAAACGTAAATATGATAAGTAGCTGCACTATAACTATATACACATAATTGTTTTAGATCACAAAAATAGGTTGTTAGGCCGTGTGTACGTACGTTTTTGCTCAATTGTTTATTCAACTTTAGAAAGAAGAAATGTTCGTTTCTTTTGCTCGTTATGTATAAGGCATTTCGTGTTTCCTAATAATACATCACAATGAAATTACCAACCTTAATTCTAGTGTAATAACAAGAATTACTCAGAAAAATGTTACAAGTTATTTAAAAAATCTATTGTTTTAAACGTTCAGAAATAATAACTCCTTTGTGTCGATTTGAAGGCACAGTCCTGAGAAAATACAGAAAATAACCGCATCTAGGATTTTCTTCTCTCATAGATTATTTTCAATTGTTTGAATTCATTAGTATCTATAGAGTGAAATATATTTTGTTTACATATTAAAAGTAGTCTAGTTTAGTAGTATCTAATATCTGCCTCCCAATGGCTCAGTGGCTTGTAACACCTAAACTTTGAGTTTCGATACCCATGGTTTGAACAGTACATATAATCCATTGAGAAGCTTTGTGTTTAACTACACTTAACATATCTGAAGAATGTCATACTCGAAAGACTGCATGAATTGCATCGCCATGTTTGTTTTACTTAAGAGCAAAGCCACATTGGGTTTTTGCTGTGTTCACCCTCAGGGAATTGAACTACGAATTTTAACGTTGTAATTCCGTAAATTTACAGCTGTCAAACGGGTGAACTGAGATAATGAAATAGACTGAACTGTGTTGATTTCAGTGTCGTATAAATAGTCATTAAAAATTGAATAAAATACATGAGATGATTTTGTATACAAAATCAAACATCGGTTTCCTTTCGGCTACTGCATTCTTAATCATTATTTCGTTTATGGCTTTCATTGTTCTATAAATAATTTATAAGGCTACAAAAAAGCAAATACTAACACATTGTTGTGAAATAATACTTATGGCAAAGCTACAAAGGCTGTCAACCACCATCCCTAATTTTGAACTACTGACTACCCTACTACCCAACATTTACGATAAGATATTGGCTGTCACTCGTGTAAAACACTCACTGTTGAAAGTGTGGAGAATAGTTTATAGTATCACACGCTTTCGATCCAGGCAAGAAAGTCCAAATTGTGAAATCCGAAAGCGCTACATCTCTGTTTACTTATGACAGGACACACGTCAGAGAATTAAAGCAACCGTTCATGCGATATTGAAATAACACTAGCCAATTAGTTCTACAACAAAATAATAGTCCTAACTAATTCAACATGACAAACAACCCACTTGAAATACGTATATAGTAGAGAAGGCTGGTATCAGTTTTAAAACTTTAATTTAAAACAAAATCCACAAAACAACGTTTCCACCTCCCTATGTTATCATTAGGTTAATAACGATAGTGTTTTAAGCTCTTGTGTTTAATATGGGGCGCGTATAGTTAAATCAAGAATAATAATTGTGATTAATTATGCTTGTCATTACACATTAACTTTACGTCTATTATATTTTTTAACATTGCATTATCTATCTAATCCTTAGGGATTTTCAAGAATCAGAAGAGTGTATACTAAATATGACACACATAATTAATTAGAATCCTTCTCCACCACCTTGAAAAACACTTTCACACCATAACAATAATAATCAATTGCAAATTTTTGTTTCTTTGTTTGTATTCAATTTCGCGCAAAGCCACACGAGAGCCTTTTGCGCTAGCGTCCCTAATTTAGCAGTGTAAGACTAGAGGGAAGAAAGCTAACTATCACTACCCACCGCCAACTATTGGGCTACTCTTCTACCTACCAACAACTAGTGGGATTAAGCATAACATTATAACGACCTCACAACTGAAAGGGCGAGCTTGTTTGATGGGACAGATATTTGTACCCACGATCCATGATTGCCTATCAAACGCCCTAAAACAATGGAAGTATCCTTGAGAGTTTCATTTTTAATAGTTATATTTGTCTTTTTTATTTGATTTTCAATGTTTTAAAAAGCTATAATTAGAAACCTGAACCAGTTAACATCAAATGAGACAAGTTGTGTCCCACGTGATTACTAAATAATTCCCTTGATCACTGGTGCTTTTCTTTTCCTTTCACAGAACCAAACTGTTTTTGATTTGTTTATAATTAAACACAAAGATACACAATGGACTATCTGTGGTGTGCCCACCACGGGTATAAAAACCCAGTTTCTAGCGTTTTAACTCCGAATACGCACCGCTGTGCTACTAGGGTAGGCGGACTTAATTGAAGCTATAAGAGAAATGTTCAGAATGCTCATGGACATAACTGACCTCTTAATTCAGAATTATCCAACATTGATATCGACCAGTAAATGTTTGTATTAAATAGTGGAAGACAAACTCGTGGTTAAAAGTCCAAGTATAAACCATTGGAAGACATTTTTCAAAGGGTAAATTGATCAGCTGAATGCCCCACCCCAGTGGCACAGCGGGATGTCTGCGGACTGACAACGCTAGAAACCGCGTTCCGATACCCGTGGTGGGCAGAGCACCAATAGCACTTTCTGTAGCCTTGTGTTTAACTTCTTATAAAGCAAAGTTCAACTGAATATTCAAAAAAGTAAATTTTAAAAAACAATAACTTTACCTTTTTTTAGAAAAATAATGAATTTTCACCAAACTCTTATTTTAACTATAGAAATATAAAATTCACACAAGTCTAAATTCATTATTAAATCTTTTGATAATTAAACTGTTAACCTGAGATTCATGCAATGACAAGCGCAGAAAGCGTAATGAAAATCGTAGAGTAACTAAATCTCTTACTTGGGATGAAATTTCTTTTCTAAGCAATTACTTTAATTAAATTTGCAAGTTAATAGCATTTTAATTTAATTTTAACGAAAGACATTAATGACATTATTTTAAGGGTTTGAAAGACAAACGTTCTTCCTGATAAAATGTAACTATTCTAAGCAATTCTTTTAATTCTATCTGCAAAGTAAAAGCATTTTATCTCAATAAATTAATAATGTTATTTTTAGGAGATTAAAAGACAAACATTTTTCTTGATATAAAAATACAGTATTATCAGTTAGACGAGTTTACAACGTATTTTATAAATTCTCGAGCAACATTTGGAAAACAAGTACTTATAAAGTGCCTGAACCCAATTCATATAGTCAGTTCGCTGAACTTGTCTGGACAGTGGCTCACCAGCAAGTCTGAAGGTTTATAAGTCTCAAAACCGACTTTCCATACCGATAAGGGGCACAGCATAAATAATACATTATGTAGCTTTGTACTTAACAAAATAGTCTCCGCGCTGGTGGATTGGTAAGTCTACGCATTTCCACAGTTAAAATCACCGTTTCACATTCTCCAATGTGGCTTTGCTATAAGTAACAAACAAACAGGAGTAGGTTATGGAACGTTAATAAAGTTTATTTTTACCAAGAACTAATATTTCTTTGTTTAAATTTTATTCCACTAAAATAACTCATTTCAACACTCTTTCAGTGAACTTAAAAATAAAGTTTTTAAAACATTAAAATTATAATTTTGCTTTATTCTAATACTGTACGTCTCTACGTTTATTTAATTCTAGAAAAAAGTATAACAATTTATTACTATGTATATTATAAAAGTCCCGTAGTATTTTTATTACAATGTAATTTTATTTACGTATATCGTGTGATGAAAGTTATTTCAATGCTATTAAAATTCTAATAATATTGAGTCATCAACAAGATATTTATATTAATACAAAAACTAGACTTTCTCTAAGAACCAATTGTAATATCACCTTGTCAGCTTAATGATTAATGATTTAATGATTAAAACTCCCATTTAGAATGGTTGCTTCATTTTAAAAATATAAAACATTTATAAACAATCGCATTTAACAGGGCATTTTGAAGATATTGGTGTGAATTTTAGTTTCCTCTTCCTAAATTATAATATCACTGAATATGTGGAAAGCGACTTCTCTTAATAAGGTTAATGATGAACAACACAGAAGTGAAATTTGGAGATTCAAGAACTAAAATTTTGATTATTTTTAAGATTCTTTAACTGGAGAAAAACATCTATTGATGTTACATCAGCAAAAATATACACAAAAACAAAATGATACAATAAAACTTTTTAAAATGTTCAAAATTATTAATACGTTTAAAAACTACTGTTAAAATTATGCAAACTTATTTTCTTATATTTGTACTAAAATATATTAAATTATTTACATTCTTGTTTAGTGCACCTGAACAAACTGTAGTGGAGAATTTCTGCATTATCTTAACAATTTTCAAATTGTTTGTCTTGTATACCACGTCATAATACAATACAAAGCAAATTAAATCTCGATAAAATGTGGTTAAGATAGATTAAAATACTTTACTCTTAAAATAATGATTCGTAAAAAGAGATCAACTATAGTAAAACAGTTGATATGAGCCTTTAAATGTTTGTATTAAATAGTAGTAGCCCCCAGTGGATCAGCGGTATGTCTGCGGACTTACAACGCTAACAACCGGGTTTCGATACCCGTGGTGAACAGAGCACAGATAGCCCATTGTGTAGCTTTGTGCTTAATTCAAAACAACAACAACAAATAGTAGTAAATAATTATTACTGACAAACGCAGAACGTGTACAGGTAATAACATAAAGACGATATTCTGCCATATATTAGAGCAAGGTTTGGCAATAACTTTGTGTTTTACAATAATAATGTCACTACCCACTATTGTAAAGGATTATTTCGACCAGTTGGACGTTACAAGAATGCCATGGCTACAAAAGTTTCCACATTATGATCCTATTGAGAACTTGGCCACAAAATTGCTAACCATAATCCTAAATCAACTACTTTAGATTAATTTCGGCATCTACCAATAACAAATTAGGATGAAATCACGGTAGAGTACATGAGAAACCTCATCGACAGCATCAACGTTGCCTTATGAAGGTTATAAGAACCAACCAAGTGAGGAATGTTTAATATGAACTGATATAAGGTTACAGACGCAATATTATATTTTGTCGTTATATATGTTTCGGTAAAGTTTTGTTGTGACAGATGAAATGCTGAATTACGTAACTTTCTACAGTGTCTGAGTAAAATTGTTTGTTGTTTCTAATAAATCGTTCATTGTGTACATAAAACCCGTCTCATTATACAATCTATATATGTAGATGCTTAATATAACATGCATTTCTCAGTTTCACAAAGCTAAGCGTATCTTAATAATAACACTGCACAACAAAGTTTTTGCTTCTTGAACATTGTTGAGTGTTTCTTATATATTTTTGGCTGCTGATCATGAAAACCACATCCAGAGTTGCCCATCACGTACCGTTTCATCGAAACCTTCAGTTTTGCTACAATGGAAAAATGATATCAGGGCAACTGGAATCCGTCAATGCTTGCTGACTACTGTTAGACACTGCAACGTGATGCACCAGACATTGAATACAAACGAAAATCAGGAGCAAAACACTTTTAATTATGTTGAACTTAATAGCGTATTAGAACCACAAACTTAATTACATACGTTATAGCCGGTAAGTAGTTAACTGTCTATTTCTCAGAGTTCCTACATAATGAAGTAAAACCAAAACTATCTTTGTGCATACCTGTCACAATCAGCAAAAACTTTTCAAAAAAATTGTTGTGCAGTGCAATGATTTTACTTGTTACAAAATATGCAAAATTTTGGCCAGGACTATACATGAAATAATTTACAAAACTGCCTTGCTAAAAATTTTATGAAGATAGAATATTCTGTTGTTAATTCATGATAATAATTCGTAGGAGTTAACAAACTACTATGTTACTATATTTCATATGCTAGTCTTTCACCAGTCTGTTTCTAATTTTAATGTTTTTCTTAATAACGCGAGGATAATTTCATGAAGAAAAGAAAGATTTCCATTCAATGATATTAATTTATCTATAGTATAATAAATATTTAAGTTATTCACTTTTTAACCAGTTTTCTTCATGGAAACAAAAGAAAATAAATCTGATAGTTGAGGAATAAATGTTAAGTGATCGCATCACCATCTATCTGGTCACAAATATTTCCAACAAAATCAAATTGAGGCTGTTTGGTAGTAAACCAAATTTTAACAAACGTATGTTAGTTACTTCTATGTTTGAATGGTTATATTCTTGCACATAAAGTGTGCTAATATTCTATGTACTTTCTTTACTTTTTCTAAAATTAATATTTTCCAAATATATTAAGGTAAAGAATTTTATTGAAAAGTAATACAGTAGTAGCATTTCATATCAACTTAGAATTTTTTAAACTTATTTAAAATTATAAACATCGTTTAAAATTGAAGTTTAAATGAGCGTGTATTTAAGGAATTATTTCATAGTTTATAAAATCTAAAAGATGTAATCGTAATTTAAATATTAGTAAAAATTATTATTAATTTCAACATAAATTGTTTATGTTAAACTGAAATACATAAACATTTTACAGAGAAAAAAGTTGAAAATAATAATAATTTATCTAAAGTTTAAAAATATTGTCTTCGCGCTTTCATTTAAAATAACTTTAAAAATCAGTAGTCAACCTGTAAATAAAATAAGGTTATTTTATCTTTAAAAATAATCGTTAATTTTAATTGACTGATATATCTTTTTGTTTAAGTAACTTTATACGGTAATTCATTGCTTTAAATACAGTTTCTCTAACAACAAAAAATGTTTTAACACCAGCTTAAACTTTCAGCTTCATTTTAAAAATTATATTTCGTTTTTTGACCAGTTTTGAAATTTTCTTTAGGAATTATAATTCTCAAGTGGACATGATGTAAGTTTCATTATCTAAATAAAATAGTATTGTATGTTTAAACATTTCAAAATCTTTACTTACTTAAGCACTAGATGGCAGCAGTTTCAACACTGGGCTTGTCTTATTTAAAATAAATGCAAATAAAGTTAAAATAATTTGCACACAAAAAAAATTGAAAACCTTATGTTTCATTTCCTTTCTTTAAAACATATACGTACTTTGTTTGTCAGGCCCTCACTGATACAGCGGTATGTCTACGGACTTACAACGCTAGAATCCGGGTTTCGATAGCCGTGGTAAACAAAACACAGATAGCCTATTGTGTTACTTTTCCTTAACTTCAAACAAATAATTTTTATTAGTGATATGTCCAAATACCCAGACAGAAATGACTATCTAAAAACAAAAAAGATAAATTTTGTAATATTTATTTCATCATATGCGTTATCTGACTGACATTGTGGTATCACATATGACATTCCTAGAATATAAAATACACGTTGCCCAATAAGATTGATTGTCTCAAACATTAACATTAGAAGTAGTTTAAAAGAACTAGAATTTGTTATAATTTTTCCTATGCTAGCTTTGATAATAAAGTAAATCGGTTATTTACCATTCGTTATAAAGTATTTTGATACTTTTTTAATGGTTAACTTCTCTAATGTATTACTAAACGTTCTTTATGGTCAAACTAAAGGTGCGTTCGAACTGGCACGGCAGACGCTCGGCTCGCAACCTGAGGGTCGGGGGCTCAAATATTCGTCACACCACACATGCTCGCCCTTTCAGCCGTGGGAGCGTTATAGTGCAATCAATCCCACAATTCGTGGGTAAAATAGTAGCCCATGCGATGGGTGGTGATGACTAGTTGTCTTCTCTCTAATCTTACACTGCTAAATTAGGGACGGCTAGCGCAGAAACTCTCATGTAGGTTTGCGTGAAATTCAAAACAAAAGTGTATTTTATGTGTTTCTAAGCTTTTTTAACTAAGAGAAATTATTACTTGAACGAATTGGATAAAATAACTATTAATATGTAGGCATTTTGTTTGATCTAAACAGATAAATAGTGTCTTTTTATTATTTAAACAGCTGTTTAATTATTTCCTTTTTTGTATCGTAAGCATATCTTAATTGGGTTGTAATTTGGTTTTACTGAACTTACTTTTTACTTACAAAACAAAGTCAGTATTGTAATAGGTTTTGTTTACAGAATAATGTTAATATATATTTAAATAAATGTATTTCAGTACTTTTTTGGGTTTTTTTTTCCGTTTCAAAGCTTGATTTTCTAATTTTGTCGCACTTCTGTACTCAGTCTGTTTATTTATTTTATTATAAACAAAGCAACGTAAGATCGACACTTGTTTTCCTCTCTGCTCTTATCAATGAATATCTGAAGCTCGGTTTAGCAAACTCTTCGCGAATTCGAAAGCATTATCTGAAAATCTGCTGTGGTGTTCATACAGCCTTAGACTGTAAGATTCGATTAGAACTACAGCTGCTAGAATATCTTGTAAAAAACTGCATTTAACGTTTGCACTTCAAGCTGAATATTTATCAATCAGCTAAGTTTACTTCTGTTAAAAATACAAATGATCCTTAAAACGATAATGACACATTGCCAAAATGCAAACAGTTGATAGTGAATTCAATGAAATATATATTAATTTTCCCATGCATCCACTTATTTATTTTAGAACAGCTTATTTTGATGTACTTGACTGGATACCAAAACGTTTTCTTTTTCTCTTTACTAACTAACAACTTTACATGAAAATTCTGGAAGACAATTTTATAAGCAACTACACCACCACCGCTCCCATAAAAATGGCCCTTTAAAATATGTCATCACTAAATAATCAATATCCACTAGGAATATTATTTACTTCCCATAATTCTTAATATTGCATATCAAACTTGCTAGGTTACTGTTAGTGGCCTAGGGTCAATATCTAACGTTGTCCCAGATAAAGGTGAAAGACGAAGTCAGTGGTAAATGTTAGCTATAGGCTTAGTAATTTAATGTTTCATTCAGATGCAAAGTGACATAAGACAAACGTAATTAACTTAAGTTCTGATTTAGGATCAGTAATTGGATGGTCGACAAATATAATACTCTCACATTAGATGCCTTCACTTTGTTTGCTGCCTATATTAATAGTTATACTGGGTTGTGCCAGTAATCTATCTATACACCAATATAGATGTTTCAGACTACTGGACAAAATAATTATATTATTGGCTCATGATATGTTCTTCTTTCTCAGGAAGCCAATAACATCATAATTTATACAGGCCTGCGAGATATATAGTTGTGACGTAAGTTACTTGTTCGTGTTAAAAAGCAACATTCCTCTGTCCATAACTTAAATATGTCTATTTCACCGTCACTGTCACCCCATAACAAATGGATTCAAGCATTATCTTTATCAGTATGAAATGAATTTTATTCCCATGTCGTACCCTAACATTTCACAAGGCAACCCATTGGAAAACTTAATAATTATGTTAGCCTCCATGTGGGAAGAAGGTTAGTCGAGATATTCCTAGGGGCGTAAACACTATAATTTATTAACGTAAACTGTCAGATTTTCACTGATAGTTCTTTTCGCGCCCCAGGCTCAGTCCAGTAAACAGCTGCTACATTTCAGCTGCACTGGTGATTTAGTTACATTTCTGGATCTCTGTAATGTTCTTAATTAATAGCATATTTTGTAGTTTAAATTAAGCTTAAGAAAGAACGTTGTGCTGCTTGTAATTTGGACATTTCACATTTGGATAAATTAAAACTCCTAAAACGTCTTGCTAGGTCCTCCTCAGGGAAACTTTAAATGTTGGCAAGTTCACTTGCATCGAAAAGCAAACTGCCTTATTCATTCAGGATGGAAATGGCCAATCTCAGGCCTCACAGTCATCAGCACTAGTCTAATAATCTCTGAATGGCTCAGCAGGTTTATTGGAACTATAACTGATACCTTATTTACTTCTGAGTTACTAAACATAAATATTATATATTGAAACTCAGCCTTAAAAAATCTTGTCTTTCCAATTACCTTAAAATGAAGTACTCAGAACTTTCTGTTATTCAAATTTACTTCCATACAAATTGAGTATCTCAGTTTTATCTTTCATACAGATGTTAACATTAGTATCATCTTCTTGAAAAGGTTTCTTACTGGTTCTTAACACCCATGTTCTCATTCTCTCTTCCTGAAGACAGCTAAATATTACATATGAATAATATTGACAATATAAGCAAATAATTTATATCTCTTTATCAATAGCATTAAGTACTTCATTAAAGTTACTAAACAACTTTAATGCATATTTCCACCAATTACTGCGTTAAAATAATGTTAAAACTGTTGATGATCCAAAATATAAAAACTATTTAGACTATAAATATTTAAACAAGGGTTAAATTAAGAATATTTAAATAATTTATTTGTAAAAAATTTCCCTTGTGAAGGAACGGATATCTATCTTTATTTTTTTTAGTAATTGCAAACATTTCTCGAAAAACTGATACAGCAATTTCTCCAAAGTATGACCTTTGGCAGTTACTGGTCACTGACTAGTTGGTACAAAACTGGCAGCACTGCAAATACATGTTGACAACTGGTATTTATTGGCAATCTTGAGTTGACTGTTAGTAATCTAGGAGAACGTGGCGTAACTGATAGTCGTAGCTACTTGATTTTGTTCACGTGTTCTTAGATGACTTATGATACATGAGTGAAATATTGTTTAGTTTCAAAATACAAAACTTTTCACTTAAAGTTTTGCTGTATTTTCATTGAGAGCCTTAACACACTTAACTTCATAGATACAAGCAACAACTATTAATGTTTTCTTATCTTCTAGTCTGTTAATTCTATGACGTCGTTGTATGTTTAGTTGCTTCATACTTTAGTTAATAGTTAATAGTTCATAGTTTAGTTAATCACAGACTTCTGGCGTTTTAAGCAATTAACTACAAATACTTCAGACTGTGTTAAAATACGACGACACGTTTAAGACACGTCCTGCTCACGTTAATTTTCCACGAATATTTCGCTTACATTTGTTCTTATTTATCAATATGTCATATGGCAGCGGTATGCCATCTGTCTCCGAAATGTGAAATAATTCATTTTTTCAAATATTGATATTGAAATTTAAAGTCCCCTGATAAATAAACGGTAAGTTTCAAGGCTTATAATAATAAAATATGGGGTTTGATCCTCATGGAGAACATAATACAAGTAATTTAATTTGTAGTTTTGCACTAAAACAAATGAAAATAAATGATAAAAATAATAACCAACGCTAGTGATTTGCAAACGTAAATATTTAACGAAAAAACTAAATTAATTTGCAGTTGTTTTGGATAATCTAAATTAATAACTAATTTCTATCAAACAACGATTGTGACGAGCTTACTAAGCAATCAGATTATATTTGTTATAGTATTTCTAGTATTTACATGTTTTAAAAATTTCATTCATATCAGTAAAAGTGTTTTCATATTGTTATGTCTTTCCTTCTGTAAATTCATATTGTTACAGTCACGATCCTTTGGATCTCCTTTTTTATAACCTCCTATTGTTACAACTAGTACCACTACCCCGTGGGCTCTCATCTTTTATAACCTTCTATTGTTACAGTCATTACCATTATCCTCTGGACACTTTTTATAACCTCCTGTTGTTACCATTATCTTATGGACTATCCCTTTTTATAACCTCCTATTGTTACAACTAGTACCACTACCCCGTGGGCTCTCATCTTTTATAACCTTCTATTGTTACAGTCATTACCATTATCCTCTGGACACTTTTTTATAACCTCCTGTTGTTACCATTATCTTATGGACTATCCCTTTTTATAACCTCCTGTTGTTACCATTATCTTATGGACTATCCCTTTTTATAACCTTCTATTCTTACAATCAGTTCCATTATCCTCTGAACTCTCCATTTTTATAACCTTCTATTGCTACAATCAGTACCATTATCTTCTGGACTCTTTTTTTTATAATCTTTTGTTACAGTCATTACCATTATCTTCTGGACTCTTATATTATAACATCCTATTGTTACCATTATCCTCTGGAATCTCCCTTTTTATAACCTCCTATTGTCACAGTCATCACCATCATCCTCTGGACGCTCCCTTTTTATAACCTTCTATTGTTACAATAAGTACCATTATCTTCTAGACTCTCTTTTTTTTATAACCTCCTGTTGTTACAATCATTACCATTATCTTCTGGGGTCTCCTCACTCTTAAATAAAACTAATACAAATCTTTAAATTCCATTTTTATTTTAGAATTACACCTGAAACTTTATGACATTTTTGCATTTGCAATTAACAAGGAGCTAATTTTCTTCACTCTTTTTTTAACTCACACAACTTTACAGTGCATTTTTATATAGCTGACTAGTTTATTGCAAATGTAAAACATTTTGCTCTGAATTCACCACTTTAACTCTTTTAAATTAAAGACTCGCCCGAAGTAAATTTCGAAACAGAACTGTCTTGGAGGAAGCTACTGACACAGGTGGAGTGTCTAAGAAACTATAACATTCTCATATATCCCTAGGCCCTTGAGTCACCTGTTTTAACCTTGTGGCTGTAGAAAACAGTTTACTATTAAAATTATCAAAGGTGTTTATAAAACAAGTGTTAATATACAAACAGTATACGTTAACAAGCAGTATTTCCTAGTTCATATTAATGATTCCCAGCCCAGTTTTGTTTCGTATTGATCTTTCTTTGTTTATTGTATGCTTTCGTCTTCAACACAAAGAACAATAACACCGATTTTAACACTTTCTTTACTACATATTTCTCTTGATATAAATCGTGAAGTTTCTGACTTTAAGATGATGTAACTGTTTAGGGTTTCGTAACAAAAAAATTGCAACATTCTAGCATTTTGAATCAGATGTGGCAATACCCGAGCTTTGACAAAACGTTTGTTCCAATATACAAAAGGAGTTATTTAACAAGAATATTTTCATATTATTGAATGCTTCAGGTTTGATACGCAGTTTTAAGAATAACTAACTTAATTTCAATGGATTAATAAATGAAGTTTGTTTGTTTGTTTGTTTTTAAAATTCGCGCAAAGATACACGAGGGTTATCTGAGCTAGCCGCTCGTAATGTAGCGTTGTAATTAAGACTAGAGGGACGGCAACTAGTCATCACCACCCACCGCTAACTCTTGGGCTACCCCTTTACTAACGAATAGTGGGATTGACCGTAACTTATAATGCTCCCACGGCTGAAAGGGCGAGCATGTTTGGTGTGACGGGGCTTCGAACCCGCGACCCTCGAATTACCAGTCGAATGCCTTAACCAACGGACATGCCGAGCGTAAATGAAGTGTTTTGTTCTAACCACACCTTAAAGATAACTACAAAAACACGGATATCGTAATAGTTGAAATCTTTATTAGCTATTTGACATTTTTTGAAGTTAACATTCTGTACCTTTAGAAAATAAATATAACTTTTTCTGTAAAATAATTGCAATAACGATGAAATATTAGACAATAAATATGTATCCACAATAACAAAATTTAATGAGTCCTCAATACACATATATATTCAGAGAGAGATGTATTATTCCTACTATATATATATATACACACACACATACATAGGCATACACGTAACTGATAAAATGCAGAAATGACAGTTTTATTAAATAATATAAAAGGAAGCATGTTGGCACTGTAAAAACATCTTCTTCCTTTCTACGATATACTAAATGCTATAAACTGTTGAAACATGACTGGGATTACAGCCGATAATGTCGATAACAACAAAAGTGTTGAACTGTTGAATATCTGCATTCTAATCATTAAATGCCTTTGTTTTATAACATTATATCAGTTACATTAGTAACATTATTTTGTGGGTTAATTTTTAGTTCTGATTCTTGTAGATAGGTGGCTTTGATCAAACGTTATTCATAATAATAATAATACAATAAATAGCGATGTTAACGTTACCCCACATGAAACATAATACATTTCACCAGTTAGAGCAAGACTGCAAAGTGAAGATTGCAGATAATAAGAGCGTGCTCCGAGTTCATTTTCAGATAAATTTCTTACTCTTGTCTACTTTGCTCCTACACTGTAACACTTAACATACACAATAAACTAATCTTACATAATTTACATCGATAACCATTTTTACACATCCACTCATCAATCTCTTAACTACCAGCTACTCTTGACGCCATCTGGCATAAAAAAATAAAATCCAGTTGTTGCATTTTACGTAATGTTAAACACAATATGAGAAATAATTTCATTGTTTGATATTATATATTTATTCTCAAAATTCATCGCGTGTTAAAAGATTGTTGAGAAAACTGCTGCCTGTATATGGGAGCACTTTAAAATATTACACTGAGCAAACAAATCTATAAAACAAAACTTCTCTGCTCACGAGGTCTGCTTCCTGTTCTCTGCAGGTAACTCGCAATTACTCAAATAACGAAATCATTGCAACATAAAAACGATTACAGATATAAACTAAAACCTTCGAGCGACTTCTCTTACTTGAAATGCTACTAATCTTGTAGAGAAAAATATATATGTAAAAACGGCTCGTTGTTCGCTCCTCTACGTAAAAACTTTTCTCAACCCAAACGAGCCGTTTTACATACATATTTGAAACACTACTGTCAATATAATTACACACTATTAAATATAAGTTCTCTTAGTAATAGTTAATTAATTGCTACTATTATTTACACATTTTACTCGTACTTACTAATAAAATAGAACGAATTTATTATTTGATTTTTTTTAGTTTCAATGACAGAAACGTTAAATTCACAATATATCGAATAAATGCTCAAAATACGTGAATTATCATATACTGCTCACTTTATTTTTCAAAATAATTAAAAGAGTTATGGAATGAGAAAACATGTTAAGCCACAAAAATAAAATGGAGATTCTGTGCAGAAATGTATGTTAATTTTATTCGTCTGTTGGCAATCTAAATGTATGTATTTCAAATATTATCGATTTAATTTTAAGTTCTGAATATAGAACACTGCAAAGGTTCTAGTTATGTTCGAGACAACTAATCGGTCATGGATGTGGTTAAAAACAAAAACAGACTTATTTCCAAAGCGATTTTGCATCAAAGTAAAAAAGTTACACTTGCTTATAATATTATATAGTTTTAAAAGTAATTTTTAGAAATATTTATATAAAAAGTAATATAAAAGTTTGTCTACCCGTTGGTGATAGTTTCGAACTGTATACAAATTTGTCTCCAAATAAATATAGCAGATAAATAATGCTCTCTGAATGTCCCAAAATGAAACCACACATTGATTATTATTACCAAAAGTCATCTATGCTATTCATTTTACTTTTTACGGACGCTAAACACTTAGAAAAAACTTTTTAAAATGTTTTTAAAACAAACTAGAGTATTGAACACCGATTGTAAGAATTCGACGTGTTTTGTTGTTGTTGTTTAACGAATTGCAAGTTTCCAGCAATTACAACAAACACGAAAACAAATAAACACATATTATTTATCATTAGCAATCTTGTGCCTTATATGAAACATTCAAGAATTACTTTTACGACAGAATAGACACACTGAAATGTGTTTATTCACAATACTTTAGATAATTACATTTCCAATTATCACAAGCGTACCACTCTCGTAACTTTTACTCTCCTTACATAATGTGTTGATTACATTATGCTTATTCTGGTAGTTGGAACTGTTCATAATAATCCTGTATCTAACAAATGTTGTAATTGTCGTTTGGTTCTTATGAATAATAAGGCTTGACGTGCTCACTACAAGTTTAATACAAACAGCACAAAACGGTATAAAAAAAGAATATGTCTGTTTCGGAAATACTTTAGGACATATCAGCTTTTTTATGAAAAACAAAACAATTTTCTATGTCATATTCTAAATGTTAGAGTTTTATCAGAACTTATCATGTAAAGAGATGCCATACGTATGTATCTTGTTTTTTGTTTGTTTGTTTTTGGAATTTCGCACAAAGCTACTCGAGGGCTATCTGTGCTAGCCGTCCCTAATTTAGCAGTGTAAGACTAGAGGGAAGGCAGCTAGTCATCACCACCCACCGCCAACTCTTGGGCTACTCTTTTACCAACGAATAGTGGGATTGACCGTCACATTATACGCCCCCACGGCTGGGAGGGCAAGCATGTTTAGCGCGACGCGGGCGCGAACCCGCGAATTACGAGTCGCACGCCTTACGCGCTTGGCCATGCCAGGCCCACGTATGTATCTGATTATTTTCAATTCAGAAGGATTATTATTTATGAATGGAGTTCTCAGATACTTGAACAACATTATTTGATAAAAAGTAAAAATTGAAATCCAGTTAAAAAGTACTTTTTTTTAATTCACATTTCTATCTAATTCTAAACATTTTATCCTGAAATTTCTGTATGCCCATTTTGCCATTAATCACAATTGCTCTAACTGCTTTAAAAACAATTTCGAAGTTTACAGGATAGTAAAGTTGATGCAAACCACGTGACTGTGCGAACGCCTGCTTGCGTCAATAGATCCTGGTATTACATGACAACATAACGCAATTGGACCAAATATAAATTTTCAAAGTTTAGTGGCAACATTAAAGTTCCTTGTATCCCAGCCGTTAATAAAAAATAAGAGAATTATTTTAAAATTGTACAGTTTATAATCGTGGTAAATGTTATTTTTTAAAACTATTTTCAATTTATCTTCATTTTCGGAAGTGTTTAAAGTGGGATTATTATAAAACTGACATGAGGAATGTCAGTCGCTGACGTATATATTTGAAGATATATAAACCAAAACAGAACTGTTACCTGTCTAGCTTCCGCACGTACTTTGAAACGAAAAGAAGAAAAAAGTTTGATATAAGGTGTCCCCTAATGCAACAGCCGTAAATCTTCGAATTTACAACGCTAAAAGTAGGGGTTCGATTCCCCCCTCGGCGGATACAGCAGATAACCGGATGAGGCTTCACTATAAGATAAATGCCCACACTTATATAAGCTGGGGTGGTAAAATCGTATTCTGTGGAAAATTTGTAAAATAATAATATGCGAAATTGTATTCCGGTAAAACAATCGTGCAAGGTAAAGTAAATGTTTACTTTCTTGGCATTTTTCCAGCTGGATCTGTTTCTGAACATAAAGCCATAATATTACTAGAACCATAAAACGACTTACTTTTGCTCACCATTTCTACTTCTCTGGCCCATCTTAACACTCATGGCTTAAATGAAACACAAAAACAAGCAATATCCTTAACAATCCCATTATATCAGTTTCCTTACATCGACCATAAATTCTCCAAACTCATTGATAACACAGCTTCTAACGGATGCATACTGTTGTACAACCATTTAATTTAATTAATTAATGTAGATTGTGAGCCCCCACTTTTGTTCTTCTTGTGAATTAGTTGACCAGACCATCAAACACTAGCAAATATCCTTGAACCTATCTAGTTTCTGTAAATGTCAAAGTTGTTATGTACAAGAATCTTTTCTGGTGTCTTCTCCACAATGAAAGATTTAACCGTTCGTCGAGGGACACATCGACAGCCATGACTCAACAGCCGATCGTATCCCATTTCACACATCTTAATACAACCTTTCATTGGCCAGTAACAAAATAAACAAGGCATCAAAGCAGACAGGACTCCTAAACATAACCATCTTAAAGACCGAAACTGAGGGTGACAAGAACATGGGTCATCTGCGCAAGACACATTGTTATCTTGTTCATAATCTTTCGCGCAGTGGTAGAACAAACCTTTTACACAACACATACAAGAACAACAATCCACAACAACGTCGGCAGAACACAGGATCTTTTCTTTGCAGATCCACCGTGATGGAAGTGCTCGAGGTTTCTGGCAAGAATCGCATTTACACTTGTGACATTCATCACAGATTATCGACTCCCCGTGACTGTTTTCCGAGCTGACAGAAGTATCATTTGGTACCTTTGTGACTTTTCCAACTTTCCAAGAGATGATGGACGGTTGCTTCGTCACAGGTATTTCTGTTCTGAGAAGTTTTAGACTCTGCGACGAATTTCGTGACAGACCTATGTTGTCATTGCCAGTTTGAGTTTGAAATATATCTTTGTCTTGAGGGAACTCTGGAAACTGAGATGGCAGTTTGTGACAGCCCTTGTCAGCCCACACTGGTGAGTCTGTGTACACATTTTCTTTTCGTTCATTCCTGGCTCGTGTAACGATGTCACTCTCAACAAATGCCGGCCGCGGTTGCTGAGTTCTTGCTGAACGGAGGAACCCCGGCTGAAACACGTGATTAGCAAACGGTGAAATCCCGCCATTTTGAGCCATGTACCAGAATTCAGCTATTTGGCATCCATATAGGTGTCAGTAGCTTTTGAAATTGTTCTTATGGTTACATGAGATATAATTTTAAAACACCATGAAGATGGTGGTTGAACACTGTAACTAGACGAGAATTTTTAGAACAGCATTCGAGGTCAGTCCCGTAAAAACAGATTCCACTAAACCTTGCTATTCTGGCAACAGGCCAAGCGAGTTAAGTGTGATTACCCTAGTTTCTTGTGGGACGTGCATTAAGCATACTGAAACTATTTTAAAATAACCATTTATAATCATAATTATATGCATACAAAATCATCATTTCGACGTTTAATAACATACAAAATAATAACAGGTTAATTCTACGACGACACATTTCGTACTGTCGCTTTACAAACGATATTGACTGCTGTGAGTGACTATTGTAGTTCACTGAGCCCTAACGAACACGCACTTTGAGTCGACCAACAGCGCGCCTTCAAGCTACTAGCGTTTTATGAATGGTCCAGTTCCACAAAGTGATGAATGAATCTTTCAGTTTTCGTAGTACAATAGTGCTTACTCTGCAAATAAGTGAAGTAATACGTTTAGCTTCACGACACGAATTAGTTTTACAAAAGGTGGGTAATACAAACACCTATCAACCCTTTTGTTTTGGTTTAAACATAATTCCACCCAAGTTAAACATAAAACCACATGAATGACTTTCCAAATACGGTTATACTCGTGTAACTTTACACTAAATCCTGGCCTCTCTGTTACGTCAACTTCCGGAAAAGTCCACACCAGTATAAGGGAAAGAAAGGTATATCTTTGAAAGATGCGCAATAATGTACTGAAAAAAATATATGTTTCTGTGTGCATCAACCACTTAGTTGCAAGAGTAAACAAGCTGTTTTCGAAAAAAAAATATTATTGGTAACTCATAGCTCATCTTCACCTAGCTGATAAACGAAACTCAACTTTATCAGTTGTATATTATGTTTAAAGCGTACTATATATGGTATATTTAACATCGCTTTATATTCGCCTTTAAACACTTACAGTATGACTCTTATTGTAGATACATATTAGGTACTGTACTTATATTTGTACCTACACCTCAAAATGCCTATTGTATGTTACATTCTGTTACTTCAGAAAGTGGTCCGGCGTGGTTATAATCTGAGGGCCGCGGGTTCGAATCCTCGTCACACCAGACATGTTCGCCCTTTAAGCCGTGAGAGCCTTATAATGTAACAATCAATTCCACTATTCGCTGATAAAAGAGTAGCCCAAGAGTTGGCAGTGGGTGTTGATGATTAGCTGTCTTCCCTCTAGTCTTCAACTGCTAAATTAGGGACAACTAGAGCAAATAGTTCTTGTGTAGCTTTGCGCGAAATTCAAAGCAAATACTAAGAAGATAAAAAATCAACTTGTGTTAAACATATATAAAGTCATAAGCACGTAACAATTATACCAGAAAACACATTATTCAATGAAATATTATACAATAACTCTCGAAACCTTTGTCCTACTTTAACGCCTATTAGAGGAATCGGTTCATGGAATAAACCTTTGTGTTCATTTACGATGGCGACTTAGTACATGTAACAAGTTTATTTTAAGCATGAGTTATGTAAAGCATTCTATAGACCAGTAGTTCCCAATCTGGGGGGCAAACCCCCATGGAGGTGCCTGAAACATGAGAGGGATCCACCACGCTTGGCTTTCTGTGAGGTTAAACGATTTTAAGTAATGACTCTTATCTCAAACTCGTGTGTATGCGTATATGTACAGTGTACAGGCGAGGAGGGGTCTTTAGTCTGAAACCGTTAGAAAACACTTGTGTAAATGCTTTATGAATCAGCATTATAAATCTGAAACAAATTAGAGCCAAGTTTATTAGCCCTGACATACTCTGAATACTCATTATTTCATTTGTCGAGGTGTAATTAGGTTACGATATATCCCACTATTCATTGTTAAAGAGTGATCCAGGACTGGTGTTAACTACCAGCTTTCTCTCTAATAGCTATGTGCGAAATTCAAACCAAACTTTTTTGTCGTCATCAGATTACTAAGAACTAAATTTTACGAAACTTAGAAGCGCCCTCAATACTATGTTGTACAATTATTATTTTTCTGCGAATTTATTTCAAGAAATTTATAGAAAGCCTATGACAGGCATATTATAACCGTTCCCTAAGTGTTTAATTTGATGTTCATTACAACTTCGAAAACTTGAAGATTATATGATGCACACTATACAACTGTTTCGCTTCTTTTTTATGGGTATTTGGGTATATTGAATTTTTAAATATCCAGGAGGGTAAGGTGCACAAGACCTCTTCCTTCAACTACATGCAATATAAGTAAAAGTTTTGAAGAGTGATGCCATTTTACGCTGAACAGTTATTGTATGTTTATTTCAAACTACCTAAGCCTATTTATGTTTACGTAAGTGCGGAAAGCGTACAAATGTAATTACAGTTGTTCCGTTCCGTTTTAGGGATAAATGTTATTTAGAGCCTTATACGAGGTATTTCACATTCTTAAACAACAAAACAGTTAGGAATTTAAATACGACTAAAATACTTTTCTCCATGATACCAAATTGCACGATAATAAACCACTAAAATATATGTCATATGTATTTACTCCGTTAGAGATATTTAAGAAAATTAAAACTTTGTCACAGTCGTCAGTCAAGTAAGATTTAGTTCGTATGAAACAGAACTGTAACCAAGATAGAGTGGAGAGAAACTGATCTAGGTACAATAAAAGTAACCGACTATCGTGTTAACCTAGTGCACTTAGTGCGTTTATCTTTGAATAAAGAGTTGTTCACTGTATTTTTGTCCAAATCTTGTCCAGTCTTTTTATTTTTTAACCGATAGCACAGCTACTCTGAGCACTCAGGATTGCTTCGTGATAAACATCTTGATCGATCTCCTATTATTCTGCAGACCTGTCTTGTCGTTTTAAAGGTAAATAGTTCGACCTGAAAATTCCTCAGATTCAAGAAGCGTGAATAAACCTGTATAAAGTTTCGAACGTACCAACAATGCACAATTAGCTATCATTGCCTATACGAAAAGAAAGAAACGTGAATCATGTATGTTAAGATAACAATATAGGCAAATAACATCACAAAAACAGTAACATCAGATAATTTAAATCAGAGGTTGGTATAAAATTTAAATGTTTAAAAACAAATATATGATGAATCATTATTATAAACTCACTGTAATGTACACCTATTTAGATAATGCAGAAGCAAAACATAAAACTCGGTTTAACAGCGTGAGTTAATGATAACACAACTCGGTCCAATAAAATTTACAGGGTTCGTGAATGAAACTATTAAAGTAAGCATCTGGTTTTGAAAGTCAGGTAAGAACTAGACAGAAAAAAATATTTAGCCTAAAGGTATAGATGCACACTCAACTTGTGTTTGTGTTGCTTGCAGAATAACGTTTTTTCATAGTGTTAGGGAAACAATATTCTACACGATATGCTACAACAATATTGAAAATTAATTCATTGCAAGTGAAAAGAAACAAACGTATGTGACTATTAAATTGTGTTTTACGAAGACGATGCTACGAAACTTTATTGTTGCATAACTTCCAGATGGTACGGACTTCTTGTCTTTCACTGCACGTGACTTGGTGGCAATTAGTCACATGATCATGTCTCAAACGCGCATGCCACTACTCATTTTCAAGAACTGTTGTCTCAATACCAGTAGGGCGTGGATAGCCTAGTTGTTTTACGCGAATAAGCGCCAACCAACCAATACCAGCAGACATATACTTCTACCTGCATTCACAGATCGATATGTGGGTCTCGAAGTTTGATGTGATTCCTTTCGAATAAACTTTTCTGATATAAATTTATGCTTTATATTTTCTGTAACTACAAAAATAAATAATATATGATGGAACTTACTCGGTACCGTTTCTAGGATTTAGCATTTGGGATGCGTAAAGGGACAAAGATATTTTGGGGGTAGAAACAATTAAAACTTTTATGTCAGAACTACTTATGGACTAGTATGTAAACAATATGGTCAATTTCAGTTGCGAAAGTTCCCACTCTTTAAGGTCAAGTTATAAACAAACGTTAAAAGTTTGTTATACGGTTTAATAGTTTAAGGAAAAATGAAAACCGAGGAAATAAAGAATTTGAGCAAATTTTAACGTGAAACGGTCCAATTTTACTTTTTTCTCCAGAAACACTCCAGAATTCAGACCAAAGACTGTATTTACATCTATACCCTAAATACTTCACATATAAAATTAAATAATTAAAGTTACAAAGTGTGTGGTGTATTTTTATGTATGATGTAGTTAATAAATGCCTAATTGTTTTTAGTATTTATTTCGTTATCAAACAATACGATAATTATGATTCAAAGCCCATATTTAGATTTACTATAGTTTAAAAACCAATGTGTTTGGTAAACTTTAGTTCCAGTAAAATGAAGAAAGAAAAAGAGATTTTTTAAGATATAATCATTATGAATGTGAAACTTGCTTAATAATCACTCTGTTCGTGCAACACTTCGCAGGGCGTTTATTTTTCTTAGTAAAATATATGAAGGGGCGTTTGAAAACAAACAATAACTCGCATAATATAGCAATTTGCGGTAGTAAAATTGCTTTAAGGTCTTACCAGTAACAGAAGAATCTTATATCAAAACTACAGATATTCCAGTAAATTAGAATCTGCTGTGAATGGCCAGAAAAAGTGAGAAAGGAAAACAACAATGAATGTTGTAATGAGAATGAAGGTAATAACATGCTGTTGTAATGGTGTATAATGTAAATTGTTAAACTAAATTCTACAGAAACTAAAGTAGTAACGTTTCATTTACCCAAGGACACTCACTTAACCACGTCGTATTACATTTACGAAACGGCAATATTACTAAGTAAAAACATCATGTAATTCATTGATTTCTTCCTTTTTTTTAACAAATAGCACGGCAGATTTAACACGCTAGAAACCGGATTTCGATACCCGTGATGGGTGGTAGTATTACAATACATCTGTTTCACCACTTCTGTTTTCTATTATTCTTATTATGATCTACTTATGAAGTCATTTTTGAAAATCTTTTTAAAGTTGTCCAGTTATTTGTTTAATAAAGACGATAAAAATAATAGGATTTCTTAAAATTTTATATAAAAAATGTCTTACGAAAGAAATATTCAAGTTAAGACTTTAGCTGGTTTACATATGAAGGTATCTAAACCAGCGTCATTTTCATTAACTTCTCAGTTTTGTTTTTTCTATTTTCTACTCTACTAGTTACTCATTTCAGGTCTACCTGTGCTCTTCCAACGACGGCTATTGAAACCGCATTTTTAGTGTTATAAGCCCACTAACCCAACGAGAGTTAACGATAGTGTACAATCTAACTTACTGCGAAGGCCAAACTCAAACTCTGAGTATCTTTATCACTCCAAGCAATACAAATGTTCGTCTATACATGTTATCCATAATTAAAAGTTGTACCGAGTCGTCACCATGTGGGCCTGGCATGGCCAGGTGGTTAAGGCAATCGACTTGTAATCTGAGGGTCGCGGGTTCAAATCCCCTGTCACACCAAACATGCTCGCCCTTTCAGCCGTGGAAGCGTTATAATGTAGGTCAATTCCACTATTCGTTGGTAAAAGATTAGCCCAAGAGTTGGCTAAAGATTACACTACTAAATTAGGGACGGCTAGCGCAGATAGCCCTCTTGTAGCTTTGCGTGAAATTCCAAACATCACTATGTTTTTGTTCTGCACATACATGTCCGATTTAATACGTTAGATAATTCGCGTATAAAATTTGATATTAACCAACTAATGGACTAAACAATCAGGTCAAAAAATCTCTTCGATTTAGATATAGCCGTCCAAAATTTTAAAACACTGACCAGAGAAAAGGCAGCCAGTTAGAATCATTCGTCATCATACGTGCTTTATGCGGTTAATTGACTGCCATTTTGTATCACACTGAAACTGTAGAGAGTGTTCAACAACATGTTTCGAACCCTGGACATTTAACTCTTTAGACACTGAGCCACATCCAATTCAGTTAACTAGTATTAGAAAATGAAAATAATATATAATAAAAATAAAATTTGGTATTGCATTAAATTGTAGTTACTAAGTCAAATTCTGTTTTGAAATATTTTAAACATTTAATACAAAAAACAATTTCAAGTTAAATTGAACCGAGTACGAGACTGTGTAAATATACAGTGGTACCTCGGTTCTCGAACTTAATCCGTTCCAGAAGGCTGTTCGAAAACCGAATCAATTTTTCCCATAAAAATACTGTAAATTAAATTAATCCGTTACAGATCTCCAAAAATTATGCATTATGAAGCATTTTAAGTAAAAATATTGCTTATTTATACCTGTATAATAATAGTCAACCACATTGTCAACAATGCATAAAGTCAACCACAAAAACTACAAACAAAATAAAAAAACAATAAATGAAAATTTATCTGCACTTTAACTGTGCTGAGGAGAGCTGATGGCGTAAGTGAAAGGTGGTGAAGAACGTGGAGAGTAGGAGAGTTATTATTGTTCCATAAAATGGAACATAAAAATGTCAGGTAATTCTCCTTCTAGGGTTCTTTCTATTTTCTGTCTCTTTGCACCGCTATAACCTGCTTGAGACTCACTAGACCTATTTCTCACTAAAAACTTGTCTAATGAGGTTTGTTTCTGCCTGCATTTTTAAATGTTTCTGAAGTAAGACATGGCATTTTCATTGAAAAGGTTTATGCCGGTTTGCTACAGCTTTGTCAGGGTGAAAGTTTTCCACAAAACTTTATAACTCTCCCCATTTTCCACACATTTCCTTGATTAGTGAACTAGGAACATCCTCCCTTCCCTCCTCCTCATCTGAAGACACTTTCTCAGTTGCCTTCTGTTGCTGCTCCTTCTGAAGGTCTTGGAGTTCTTCCGTGGTGAGCTCAGTGTTGTGGTCTTCTACCAACTCCTCCATATCATCACCACTTCTAGCCCATACACTTGCCTAGTGAAACAATATCCTCGACAACAGGCTCAGCCTTAAAGCCTTCAAAGTCTCTATCTGCTACTGAGTCTGGCAACAATTTCTTCCAGGCTGAGTTCATGATCCTCAAAGACACTTCCCTCCAGGCTTTGTCTATGATCCTCAAGCAATGAAGGATATTAAAGTGATTTTTTCCAGAACTGTTTGAGGGTTAACTCTGTGTCAGAGGTCACTTCAAATCACCTTTGGAACAGTGCTTTGGTGCAGAGTGTCTTAAAGTTCGATATGACCTGCTGGTCCATGGGCTGAATGAGAGGAGTCGTGTTAGGAGGCAAGAGCTTCACCGTAATAAAACTGTACTCCTCCAAGCCTGGTGGGTGAGCAGGTGCATTGTCCATCACAAGAAGGGCCTTGAGTGGCAACTGTTTTTTTTTTTTTTCCGTGAGGTAATTCTTTACGCTTGGGGCAAACACTTCCCGGACCCACTCCATAAAAAATTGCCTGGTTACCCGTGTTTTACTATTAGCCCTCCACAGAGAAGGGAGTCGTTCGAGAACCGAGGTACCACTGTATACTAAAATACATAACGATTAAACACATGGTGCTACTTGTTCTGTAACCGCATGCGAAGCCATTAGAACTACTACCAATACTGAAATCAAGCGAAAGCATGTGATTTGTTTAACAGTACAAATACCTTACAATTTGGTATGATTAAGATTCAAAGTATTTCTCAAAAGTTACTGCTAACCCAAAGAAACTTTTTAAGATAAAATTTCTACAATTCTATTTTCGATATAAAACGAAATAACGTAAAGTCAGTCGAGTACTAGAACAAAAAACAACAAATCTAACTTGTAACGAGTGAATCATTAGACGCTCTAAATCACACCAACAGATCACCACTACTAATAGCATTGTCTCAAAACTAAAAGTTTACGAAATTTGTGGTGAGTGAATTATATATGTGTATGTACAGTTTTATATAGAAGAGTAGTTAATATACAAACTAGAACTTTAAATTTTGTGGCATTGATATTTTCATGGTATTAGTTGTATCATGTATTAGAAAGCAGTTTGTATATTGAGAATATGTTTCTTTATTAACGTTCCTCGGGAGGTAAGTGGTGTCTTTATACTACAATTTATTGAATATTAAAAGTAAGTTTACTCCGGAAACTCTCAAAAAGATGTTTTTGGACGCATCTTTTCGAGACAACTCCAAGACAAGTTTTCGATTAGTAATTGATAACTTTTTAAGTGAAATACGGCATTCTCTAGCACTTATCTTATCTTAAATTCAGTGCATCATACTATAGTGAATCTCCTGCTCATATGAGCCTAGAAAAACTTTTTTATTACGCGATGTGTAACCCCCAATTTAACGAAATGTTTATACTGTGTGCATGTAGATTTGCAGTAGTGGTCACGAGTTTCCTGTTTCGTTTTCGTTTCCCGTCATCGAGAACTTTATTTGTCTCTATTCTCAGTGTGTAGATATGACGTTATGAATACGTCACACGTCATACTATAATGGAACTCTTGCTTATATGTATGATTCTGGAACAACTTTTTATTACGCGATGTTCCCGTTTTGCTTTCGTTTTCTGCCACGGAGAACTTTATTTGTCTCCATTATCAGGTGCAAGTATGACGTCACACGCAGATCTAATGCACTGGCGCTTCAGGTAATCGGCTAGTATCAATGAAGATACATTCTCAACATCATTAGTTAAATAATTGCCAACCTTCTATGCTCCTGTTATACTCTTTTTAAGTTTCGCGTTCAACTAAGATACGAACTGTTACACCTGTGATTCTGTATAGAAGGTCGAAGTTTCATAATAGTCAACAGTGGGATGAGCAGAAAGAACTATTTTGTAAGTAGCTACAAGCAAAATATTGCACTCAACTTGCTACACAATATCTATCGAGATGGTTCTAAATATTACCTGAATACTTTTGTGTGTTATTTGGAGACTCCTATACTTCTTGTGCTTGGCCGTTAAGCTCGTGATGCACTGACGTTTTTCAGTCATCTAACCACTTCAAGTCACTTTTTACAGCTCCAACACTAAAATAGTGCAGGAAATTCCCTCTTTATAGCCAATATACGTATCTAAAAAAATTCAGTTCAAATAAAAAAAAACCGGATTAGGTTGTTTTTTCAACAAAATGTTCTCCACTTGCTTGCAAGGGGGACTGTTAAATAATCGGTTTTGTATGCGTTAGTTGAGTGGTGAAAGTAATAAAATGTATTTAATAAAAGGATTTATGTTATCTGAGCAGTTTGTCATTACTTATCATACACGTTAAACCTAGTTAAACTTATCTGGCGTATTATCATAGAGAATATTTTTGTATCTTTAAACAAATACAATTCAATATTAAAATATTAACAAAAATTAAAATAACATCAAAATAAATGATAAAAAATTCGTAGTTATGTGGTTTAGTTCTTAGTGCTTTAAATTTGTACTAGAATCCTAAGCTCACCTCTACAAAATCTCCAGATAGCCAATATATTAGCAAACCACAATTTGCTGTGTTGACGCAGGCACATTAGAATTTCTTATATAAAACTAGTTTTCAATCATTAGCTCTAGGTAACTACAAAGCTGAGTTTCTTTAGTAATTGGTCAAAGCACACGCTGTGACACAATAAATGATTGGCCACTAAGGACCATAGTAAGGTACCACTGTATAAGCTTTTGAAACATTTTTAGTAGTCATTTTAAAACAAGGTAAACCCTCCAGTGGAAATTTCCAAGTGCGATATTGAAACTTAAAGCTCATAAGAATCACTAGTGTCTTATCGTCATAGTTTTAAAAAGTCTGTCAGAACCAGTACAGTCCTTGAAAAAAAAAATCGGACTTATTTTTCATCAATTCGTTTCACTCACTGAATGGAAAATTCGTAAAGAAAATACTTTGGTCTTCACTTGCATTTTAGATATATTTTTTCCCTTTGAATTTTCTTTAAAAGCTCAATTGAATTTTTAATAGTTAAAGTGGTATGTGCATAAATTTTTGAGAGAACCTAAATAACAAACATGAAAGTGTTTTTTTATAGACATTGTGTCACACACACACATGCGGAAACAGTATTTTCATTCCCTGGTGACTGGGCGACAAGTTTGAAGGCTTATAATGCTAAAAATTGGGTTTTATTAGTAATTGTGTAAAGAACACAGACAGTCCATCGTGTATCTTAATGTTTATAAAAGTTGTTTTTTATTCAAATTTACTTTCATGGTAACCTTCCTTTTTCTTCTTGGAATTCCTAACAAGAAACAGAATATACGATTTCCAAATGTAACATGTGGGTTATTTCCAAAGTGGTTTGATTCATGCAATTTACACGCTACTGTCCTCAGTAGATAAGCGGTAAGGCTGCGAGTTCCGTCAGTCATGGTGGGCACAGCACAGATGGCCTATTGTGTAGCTTTTTACGTAACTATAAACAAAAATAATTTCACCACATGGTAAAGCATTCGAATTCATTCTCTTGCCGAAAGTATTTCATCTAAAGAGCACGTAAATTAGATTTATGATATAATATTAGGCAAAACTTTTATAATATAAGAATTCTGTTTACAAACAGCTTCGCTCCACAATTTCAAACATCGTAGACAAAAATGAATCTCTATACATCGAAAATTTTGTTACGTGTGTGTAGTATAGGATATAATCATTGAAACGCATCATACACGAGTCACGCACAATGAGTAATCTGAACTAATGGTCAATTTATCATTGGAACAATACATTATGACAATAAAAAGCAGAAAAAAACGAAGAGATTGTATTGTACTATTTTATCTCTGCTTTAAGCTGAGCAGTATAGCTTGCTTTTGTGTTACCATAATTTATCAACAACTTTTAACATTTCCTTATAATGTTATGGTCAATCCCACTATTCGTTGGTAAAAGAATAGTCCTCTGGTCTCACACTGCTAAAGTAGGACCGGCTAGTGCAGATTGCCCTCGTGTAGCATTGCGCAAAATTAAATTAAATAACCATTTAGGATTATGATTGTGAACTATTTTCAGTTATAAACTATACTCATTTGTGAAACAATGCATTTGATTATTTTGTGAATTATTAAAAGATACCTAATATATACATTTGAATCGTTGCAAAGTGAGGTGATTTTAGTCTCGTACACGTAACTACAAACTAGAAGTAATATATTTTATTAAAAAACATATGTCTGTGTGTTACAAAGATTCCTTTGAATGTTATTAGGCTTTTATTCTGCCAGATTCAAGAGGGGACTGGTTATTTGGCTACATGAAAACTTCTTCTGTCCTTTGCATTTCCTAATAGTCAGAGTTTATTGAGCTAGTATTTCTCAACATCTGTTGTACGTGAAAGTTTATTTGTAACTGTACTCGTGTGTTTCAGTAGAAATCATTCAGTATTATACACAAAGTTCTAATCCATCAAGAAATAAGACTTGTGAAGCTTTCTCTACAGAAATGAAAGAATAATATTTCTCCAATAATATTTATTAAACTTAGTTATTTACATAGATCATTTAAATCTAAACTTTGGTGTAACAGATACATATATTAATATATAAAGCTAACCATGAAAATTATATTACTTAAATAAACATGCTATTTCAAATTATACCAGTGTAAGCCATGCTTTACACATTATCTTTCGAGTAAAGTCTAGTAAAATCGATAGAGGGAACTACATTCACCAACTAATAGCTTAGTAACCACGAACAATATTCTCTTCAGTTTGTTTGTTGAGCACCCTAACAACCAGGCTGTGCCAGAACCTTCTCTCCAGTAAACAAAAAAATGCAACAGCAAAATCTGGCAGTAGAAATGAATATCAATTCACTGTTCAGTCCATTGAAGTAATACTGTAATATCTGATACCTTTTAGCTTCACACAATCCATAAAGTTGTTGTATCTTGCTTACACATCAATGGTAGTTGTGTTCGATTAGCGCACTTTTAATTTTTATACCTACTAATTAAGGTGTATTAAATGTAACAGTTATTTATGCTTAAACATGTAAATCAGTATCACATATTTAATCATCTTCAAATACTTATCTTTTTCATGTTGTATTAATGTTCGTGTGCGGCTTTCACTACTTTAGATTATAGCAAATAATCTAACACTTCAAAGGTTTTGTTTCTGCATCCATTATAAACCTCTTTGTGCTATTTCTTATTATTTCTTTTTATCTCCACTTTCTTTCACCTTCGTGAAGTTTTGATGTAATTAAAACCCCGTTCATTTCGCACTAATCGATACTATAAAATACCTCGCATCTGTCTGTAAGGAAAATGTTCCTACTTTCCCCGCGTTTGATCACAACAAAACTCTCGGAAATTCATGGATGTGCCGTGGGGATCCTAAAATTCCTATTTTGTTCATTTTCCTTTAGAGGTTTACAGACACTTCCCCTTGCTACTGCCTGAGTGCCTACTTCTCAAACACTAATCGTAATGAAATTCTATTTAATTATTCTTAGGTATCGTCTAGATCTCCAGATCATCTACAAGTACAAGTCGAATAATATGACGAAAAAAGTTATCCTAATATTTAAAATGCCAGACTGCAGGAACAAATTTATGCCAGTATTCCATACACCAACATGTCGAATGACTCACGCGCATGTCGCCCCTCCATACACGTCAAGCCAACAAAATAAGTTTCACGCCGAATCACATGAAACACTTAGCAACAACGTGTTTCTGCTATAAAGTTACAAAATGGTTATTGTGTGCAACGCAAAAATTGTGACCACAGTTACTGAACTATCAATAAAACCAAGTTTATTACAATTATATCCGTTTAAGTGTTATAATCCAACACTAACTTTTTAAAATCATTTTCACGTTATTATGTTACGTTCGTTACGTATTACAATTTCAAATTGCCGGAAATCTTAATTTAGAAGTTAAATGAACTTTGATATGTATGGATTTGTGATACTTGCCAACAAGATTCACACACACACACAATTTTCTTTCTTTACACAAACATACTTTAATATGCAAATAACAATACAATTTATAATAGCGGTTACTACAAATAGTTATTAAAACATTTGTTTATATATAAGAGTTTTACAAACCGACAAAGTATACCGAGTCTTCTATCTTGTCTAGAATTGAATGTGTTATAGACTATTGTAGTTCTCCCATTAATAAGCGTTAACCACAATTATAGCGTCCGAGGCTTATAGTATGCTGATTGTAGTGACCAAGTAATATCCTATTATTGTCTCTTGGTTAACTTTTATACCATTTAGGCGAGATTCTCGAACGTTCAACAATATTTGAAGGTAAGTTAGTGTTTTCGTTAAATGTATATTGTTGATTCTTAATCTCGAGAATCTTCTACAAATTTAGAGAACAAGCGGGACTTGCAGAATACACATCCAACAGTGTACGTCACATGCATCAAACTGAAATAAACGCATATATTAAAATAAGTGTATCACAGTAAATCTGTTACATCATTCATATATATCATTTTAATATATAACATGCCTTAGTTACTGTACTACACTTTAAACATGCAAAAGAAATAACTATGTTGAACTTATATATACATATATATACACTACTTTAATATAAATGAAACAGTCTCTCTTAGTATTTGAAATTTAGTATTCTTTATATAACAACTTGACAAGTTATTTCTTAACTACTGTTCCTCAGGAATTTATGAAGTGGACTCAGTCATTTTTTGAGGATTATTTATACCAACTATGTAAATACTGTTATATGTGGTTAAAGCTGTATGTTTTTCACGTGGACAGAAACTAAAAAAGTGTGGTAATAAAATATAATTTTACCACTGAAATTGGATTATTCTTTTTTTTACTCAAACATTTATAAAATCTAACGTAACACGAAGAGTATTGAAATTATGTTAAAAAATAAAATAAAGATAAATAAAAATGCTTTATTTATGTAAAGCTACACAAAGAACTATTTTTCACCCTATCCATGTCTAGGACTCCGAATTATAGCAGTGTAAGACATAACCAAAGGAACACTATTTTAGCTGAAAAGTGTCTTGTTGTACTCGTTTACTGATGCAAAACCTACTAATTGACCGCACATTTTCAAAAACAGTCGATTTCTTTGTGAAATATTTGAATGTATGAAGTACACAAACGTGCACGTACTTAACAAATAAATCCGACTTGATATTTACGTATTCATTCAACATACGCAATGCAATGTTGCTACACGCTCATAGCTAATATGGCGACAGCTTGATATACCCTAACATTTATTCTTTAGACACTTTTAATAATATATTATTTGAACCACATTAGTATGTATTTCACCATGAAAAAAAAAAACTAATATAAAAGATCAAAACAATGAACTCATCTCTGCATGCTCACCGAACATAAGTTCATTAGTAGATTCGTAATTGTAGGCTGTCATAATTATCACTATGTTTTGTATCATATTTCATTTTACACTGTTTTCGTCGTGTTTTTGTGTGTATCTTTTTTAGTTGTTGTTGTTACTTACTTAATATTTCGACCATTGTTTGGTATGAAAGTAGATACTCGCAAACTATTTTAAACAAAAAAAATACATTGTTCTACATCAGTTCTAACGAAAAATTAATAGTGATGAACTGCAGAGACTGCCACATTCTGCTGAAGATAGTGTTTATTATAACATAAGAATGAGAAAAAAACTTACGTAAATGCCTGGTAGGTGTATGCCAAAAGGTACTGATCCATAGTGTTCGCTCAACCCTAACTACTAGCATCCGGTTAGACCCCACGCACAATTCTTACGATTACCATCCATTCAGTTGGCAAACGTACATTGTGTTCATCTTTTCGTTGCGTACCTGAACTGATTTACACAGCTACCTCTGCACAGGATGTAGAAATTGGTTTTATTGTTTCGAAAGCAACACTTTCCCCTTAGATGCACTCCTCAAGAACGGAAGCAATAAATGAATTCTGCTAAAGTTAGGATTACTCAAAACAAGTGCCATGAGAATGTGAGAACAATTACTTTGTTGTTACTGCATTTGCTAGTTGCGCCATAAAAGAAAGAGGGAAGGACTTTCATATGGAAACACATTCGTTTAAGATTTTACAATGTACATAATTTTTCGAATTAGAAATGAATACAGTGTTACACCGTATTTTAATTATATTTTAAGATATCGTGGTTGTCATAATAGGTAGATTTCAATAACTAATTTTTTTTATCTAATCGTGTTAAAACATTCATTATTTTTACTTTTTTACTATGGATTATTTTATTACAGTTACATAACTATGTTTCGATACTAAATAACACATATCGTGTCTTACTTTATTATAGTAATATTTAAATTTGATAACAAATGTTTATTGCAGTATTTTATATTAGTAAGATTTTTAGTTGAGATAAAAATTCTGCTTGAAAAACAAGGTTCATTTTATTTGCCTTAGTAATATGAATCAAGTTTTTCGTTTGTATTTTTGTTTTTTTCAAAGCATTTACACTCATTTTTTACAAATAAAAAGTGTACTATTTTCTTATAATAAATATTTTGTGGTTGTTCATTTTTTTAAACTTCAGATGCTGCCAGTTTGAACACTGTAGTAAGTCAGCCATAATTATTGTTTGATTCTGCGAACTGAGCATCAAACAATAATTATGGCTGACTTAGGCATTCAAATGGATCAAGATGATTCTGCATATTTGAACTACGAAAACGCATTTTATGTTCATGTGTATAAAACACATCAGTTCACTATGTAGCCAATTACATGGCCCTGCGCTAAAATAATAGCAGTTGTTACAGCTTATTGGGTAGTCTTATCTAAATAGTAGTAGCTACTACAACTGTTTCTTCTTTCTTTTTACATACGTCTAAACATTTAGCACTTTGTTAGTAGTCGATATGTTCCATATATCACTGATATAACTTTCAATAAAATAATTTTTAAATACGTTAATTTTAAAAATGTTTCATACATCTGAAAAACAATACACACAAATCAAAAACAATAACTAGCAATCCTGTAAGTACAGGTCACTAAATCTTTTGCTGTAGGAGTGAAAGACAGCATATATACTGTAAATGTGTACTAGTCATCACCACCTACCGCCAACTCTTGGGCTACTCTTTTACCAACGAATAGTAGGATTGACCGTTAAGTTATAACGCCCCCATGGCTGAAAAGGCGGGCATGTTTGATTTGTTTTGTTTTTTAATTTCACACAAAGTTACTCGATTGCTATCTGTGCTAGCCGTCCCTCATTTAGCAGTGTAAAACTAGAGGGAAGGCAGCTAGTCATCACCACCCACCGCCAACTCTTGGGCTACTCTTTTACCAACGTATAGTGGGATTGACCGTACCATTATTACGCCCCCACAGCTGAAAGGGTGAGCATGTTTGGTGCGACAGGGATGCGAACCTGTGACCCTCAGATTACGAGTCGCACGCCTTAACACACTTGGCCATGCCGGGCCTTTGAGCAAAGCCACATCGGGCTATCTGCTGAGCCCACCGAGGGGAATCGAACCCCTGATTTTAGTGTTGTAAATCCGTAGACTTACCGTTGTACTAGCGGGGAGCGGCATGTTTGGTGTGACGTGGATTCGAACCCGCGCCCCTTGGATTACGAGTCGAACGCTTTAATCACCTGGATATGCTGGGCTTTTTTTCTGGTTTACGAATTGTTATTGTTGAAACATTACAAATGGCTATTGCTTTGAAAGGAAATACACGTATAAACATCAATCATTACAGCGTTATGTACATCGAACTAGTCAAATACTGTTTGAAAATATTTTCTAATATGTTTAATATTATTCTTAAAACCAAGAAACAAATTATGAAAGAACCGATAATTTTTCTTTATACGTCCATACCTTAAAAACTTTTTCAAAAAAATGTCGCACACTAATTGCAATAATGCTACATATGAGAAGAAAAATAAAACTAAGACAAACAAACAAATAAACAGTGATTTAAGAAGAATAAGATTAAGTTTTAAAAACTACGACGGGCCAGTGATAAACTTATGGACGTACAAAGCTAAAATTTGGGGTTCGATTCTTTGTTGTTGACAAAACACAGGTAGATTGAGAGAACAATACAGTAATAAGAAAATAAAAATGTTCAAGTCCTGTTCGATACTTTATATAGCAAAGTACCTGTAACATTTTGCTATTTTCAAAAGTAAACAAAGTCTTGTCATGGCCTAGTGATTAAGACACTCGACACGCAATATGCGGGTGGCGGGACCGTATCTTGTCTCCGAACATACACGCCCTTTCTTTTGTGTGAGCTTTATAATATGATGCTCAGTTCCGCTATTTGTTAGTAAAAATAGTTAGCGATGAATTGTGTTGACGAACTGATTTTTCCTGTAGTTTATCACTGTTGAATTATGGAAGGCTAGCGCGGATAGCCTTCGAGTATCCTTACGTAAAATTCATACTATCACAACTAAAAGAATACAAAAAGATTCTAACAGAAGACTGTTTTCAAAGACAGAAGTTTACATATAATTACTTTATTCAACAAGCATTGTTAAGAATATATAGATTTTTAAAGTAACCAGTGAGACAGTAAAAACATATGTTACATTCCATATAATACAGTCCCTTCAATTTTTGTTTCGTTTTGTTATTGATAAGAACAAAACTACACAATCAGCTATCTGTGTTGTTTCACTATCAAATATCGAAACTCGATTTTTAGCGTGATATCTCTCAGACTTACCGCTGAACTACCGGAGGGCATTCAGTTTTTGTCTACACTTATTTACTTTCACTCTTCTAGCTTAATTATTTGACACTAAAGTAAACATCTCTTCGTATGAGAGGTGGATAATATTCGTTAACAAATTATGATATTGTTGATATTGAATATTAATAGCTCTGCTTATTGATTCCTTTACGTTTTCGTACTGTGTACCCAATTTTTGATAATATTAATATGTTCCAGTGTCTATGGTGATTTCTTATACGTAATCTATCATCCCTCAAGGTAATGAGCTCCAGGCTGAAGATAGTAGTGCAAATGAAAAAATCATTTACTTTTAATTAATTATGTTACCTCCAGTAGAATTCACTACTATCGTTTTGTGCAACTTATTTTCCATTGTAATTTAAATTTCTGGGCCTCTTACTTTAAAAGTGACTTTATAATAAGTCAGTATGGGATCAAATAAACGTGTTTAATGTTAACAAGTACTTATGTAAATACGACTCGTATAAGCAGTTTTAAATACAATGAACTGCTAAAAACGTACAAACTATGATTTATTTTTAAGGTCTGTTTGTTTTTGAAGTTCGCGCAAAGCTACACGAGGGCTATCTGTACTAACCATCCCTAATTTAGTAGTGGAAGACTAGAGAGAAGGAAGATAGTCATTTCCACCCACCACCGACTTTTGAACTACTCTTTTACCAACGTATAGTGGGATTGACTGTCACATATAGCGCCCCCACGGCTAAAAGGGCGAACATATTTGGTGCGCCGGGTATTCGAACCCGCGCACCTCAGCTTACGAGTCAAACGCCTTAACCCACCAGGCCATGCAGGGCTCCAAGTAATAGGAGATGGTTTATTGTGAAAAACAAACAAAATGTCATAATACTGGTGAATAATACCGAACTAACAATGGAAACAAGTTTGGAGTATTTCTTCCTAATGCATTTATCAAAATGAGCCATAATTCGCTTTTAGTATTAAATTTAAAATAATTATTTCATAAAAAGGCGAAAAGAAATACTTGAAAAATAATAGGGTAATAAAATAATTGTTTATACATTAATGGAAATTAATTTGATGAATTACTTTTTCTTTCAAAGAATGTACATCAAGTAAAAAATATAACAGTTTATAAAATAGAAAAATTAACAAGTTATCTCAATTTTATGTGGAAACTAGCGTCATCTAGTGACAACACAAGTAAGAATGTCCGAAGAAAACATATAATAAAAGGTTTTATGCAGTGTTGTTTAGTTTAGTTTATACTTTAAAAACTTTTAACCTTTGAATGATTTAAACTTAATATTAATTAACCATTTAACTTTTCAACTACTCGCGAAAAATAGACTGTTCTCGTTCTGTGAAGAATTATAAATTAGGTCTAGAGGTAATGGTATTACTAGGTCAGGGCTTGCTTAGTATGTGAACGTGTAATTAACAGTAGCAGTGCAGGAAAACCTTATATGCTGTGTAATAACTCAAGTGTTAATATAAGAGTTTAAAAAATAAATTTAGAACTTCTGATAGATGATTCTTTGCATGTAGTTATGGTTTCTTTCATTTTCGTTTCATTAGTAAAGATTTATGCTTGTATGTGCTATCTTTCTCTTTCTTTGTCGGTATTTGGGTATAAAGACCTGGGAGGGTTAGGTTCGTTTGACCTCTTTCTTCCTTCTTTACGTTTAGACATACAGCTTCTGTTAAGTGTATTTATAAATACTACATGAAGGCCAGAGTAACCCTCACTTACTCCGGCCCCTCTCAGGGCAGTCCATGTATTATCTACACATAAAATTTCGTGAAGATATTACTCTCAAAAGTTTCATAATCCTTCACACTTTCAATAGTTTTAGGCTTAAATCAAGAACATTTACATAAATACCCTACCATGTTTTCATTTTTTTTAATTAAGTCTAAAACTAATGTAAACTTTAGTTTGGTAATTTGATGACCTGTTTTTATTTCTAATATACATATATTCTTTGAGAAAAGGTGTTTAGGACTATCTTCATTATGTATGCAGTATATCTAGTTCATATATATAATAAGCAATTTTTTCTTCAATTTTTATTGAAATAATTTAGTGTACTATGTAGGAGTCTATCTGTCAATGTTCTGTGTTTGAATATTTGTACATAAAATCAAAGGAAGTAGTTTTAGAGATTTTATACGCTGTTGTGAGTAATGTGTTTTCTATTGTTTGTAGTTTGGTTCGTACTAGTTTAACTTTGTTACATTAATCCATGCTTGGGCTGCATAGTCAATTACAAATACATGTTTTGTAGAGTTTTCACATGTTGTCGGCTGTTGCTCCACTGTTTTTACCAGTTAGACTCCTAGCATAGTTTGTTCTTCGCTACATTTTGGTTCTAATATTATTTAATTGGTTTATCCATGTTAATTCTGAGTTAAATGTTAATCGTAAAAATCTGGCTGATGTAACAGTCTGAAGAAGTATTCATTTCATATATAACTCAGGTTATTTTGTTGTTTTTTTGTATTTTGCTAATTTTCTGAAAACCACTAGTTGGGTTTTTGTTATGTTTATTTTAATTCTATATTTTGGCAGTATTTACTTGTTTTATTTAGTCGTGATTATATAATTTTAGCTGCTACTGATGGTGTGGAGGCACTTTTCCAGATGCAACATCATCAGCGAACCGTAACGAGTATACATGACTTGGGTCGTTCAGAGGCATATTGTTAACATAGATGATGAAGAGGATAGAGCTGCCTCAGGAATAAATAACCCTGAGAAGGTTCCCTCAATATTTATTATCTACTTTCTGTTTTTCAAAAAGTTTGAGAGCCAGCGAATAATTCCACGCGTTTGTCCCATTTCTCTCATTCGGAACCGAAGACTGTTGTGCCATACAGTATCAAAAGCTTTCTCAATATCAAGAAAGCATGCGACAATGCATTATCTTTTATTAAAGCTATCTACTACTGATTTAGTTAATTTGACTAAGTGTTAGGTTGTTTGTCTGAAATTTCTGAATCCATTTTTACTTAAGGTAATTTTCATGCTATCTCCAGGAATGTGAAGAGTTTGTTGCTGATTATTCGTTCAATAATTTTGCTTATGCAGCTGGTTAAGCTGATTAGACAGAAGCTATTTCGCTTGTTGACCGACTTTCCTTCTTTATAAAACATGAATACGTCTGCATGCTTCCAAGAAACTGGAATATATCCAGATATTGGTGATAGGTTGAAAATTGCTGTTAGGTGTTAAAATAATTTCGGAGTGCCTTTTTTTGAGAATGATGGTTTATATGCCATCTTCTCCCGGAGTTTTGTTTTTGTCTTTTTTGTTGTTTTTCTGAGTTCTTGTTCAGTTATTTACTTAGTTAACATCGTAGTTGTAGAGTCATTTACTGTATTGATGTTTCTGTCATTTGTGTTAGCTAGAAAGTATGGTTTAAATAATTCTATATTGTTTGTTATGTATTTATTCACTTCGTTATAAAACTGTGTAAACATGTCTGGATCATGATGTATTTTAATCGTGTTTTTTTAAATATTGTTTGCAGGTCTCTATCTTTTCTACATTTGTGTGTGTTATGCTGTTATTGTGTTCTAGTGTTGGGAGTCTTATTGTTACATTAGCTCCGTGTATGAGTCAAAACTGTTTAAGATCTGTTTTTTCATTTAATTTGGAGCAGAAGTTGTTCCATTTTTCTTGTTTTAATAATTTAACTTCTGTTCTAATTTTATTTCTTACAGTGTTTATTTGTTTTTATTTTTCTGTCTCTTGTTTCCATAAATTTTCTTCTTAGTTGTCTTCTTTGCTTAATTAATGTTATTAATGGAATGTGTACTACACATCAAAATTATATATGCTTTGTTTTTTGGTTGTTTACTTTTGAATTTCGTGCAAAGCTACACGAGAACTATCTGCACTAGCCGTCCCTAATTCAGCAGTGTAGGACTGTTACAAGTCACCGAACCACTTGATAAAGTCAGCAGAGCAAATACAAAAAACTTATAAAAATCACAAATTTCTCAATCTCACCGAGCCCAACATGGCCAGGTGGGTTAAGGCGTTCAACTCGTAATCCGAAGGTTACGGGTTCGAATGCCCCTCACACCAAACATGCTCACCATTTCAGCTGTAGGGGCATCATAATATGACGATCAATCCCATTATTCGTTGGTAAACGAGTAGTCCAAGATTTAGCGGTGAGTGGTGATGACTAGCTGCCCTCCCTCTGGTCTTAAACTGCTAAATTAGGGACTGTTAGCACAGATAGCCCTCTAGTTTTGTGCGAAATTCAAAAATAAACAATCTCACCGACTGAATGACATTGCTAAAAGCTTCTAGCTGTGTGAAAAACAGATTTATCATAGTTATGAGTGCGCCAAATAGAATAATAGCACAGGGACTACAGGCTTGCGAATTAAAGTTTTTCTATAAAAACCAAAATAAACTAGTTTATACTCTTAGTATATACACACAACCACAACTCACACATTATTCAAATTACATTGCACATTATAGTATGTTTACCGTCACATGCGCATCGCGCATGCGCACTGATAAGGTGTACACACACAGTAAGAGTAAAGAGAAATGAGAACGCACACCACATATATACATCATTGTTTGCATACACAATAATAATATGGGCTTGTTCTTCTTACTACTGTTACGTATGTCACGTATTACAATCTACCACGAACGAGTCTCCGATTTATTATGTTAGATAGGTTACGCATTACGATTTCAGATAATCGGAAATTTTGAATTTAGAAGTTAATTGAAATTTATTATATTTGCCAACAAGATTGATACACACAACTTTCTTTCTTTACATAAATATATTTTAACACAGAAGAAAACAATACAATTACAAATTATTACAAATTATTACAAATAATGATTAATATACAAAAGTTTTGTTTGTTTGTTTGTTTTTTTGGAATTTCGCACAAAGCTACTCGAAGGCTATCTGTGCTAGCCGTCCCTAATTTAGCAGTGTAAGACTAGAGGGAAGGCAGCTAGTCATCACCACCCACCGCCAACTCTTGGGCTACTCTTTTACCAACGAATAGTGGGATTGTACGCCCCCACGGCTGGGAGGGCGAGCATGTTTAGCGAGACGCGGGCGCAAACCCGCGACCCTCGCATTACGAGTCGCACGCCTTACGCGCTTGGCCATGCCAGGCCTTACAAAAGTTTTACATATATACAAAGAATACTGAGTCTTCTATTTGGTCTGGAACTGAATAGTTTACCGACAGTTCACGGAGAGAGAATTAATTCTAATTTATATCCAAAACTTTTGCAGACTTAAAAATAATTTTAAGTCCTGTATCCGATCTAGAACTGAATACTTTGTCGACGGTTCACGAGGCGCAAATTACTTTTATGTTAATATACAGACACAATTCACTCGACGGGAATGCTACATAGCTCTATTCTTTACACGAGTTTCTTCCTGAAAAAAATATTTAATGTCCTCGTTGAAACATAAATGTTCGAAGTTAATTCTCTAAAGTTTGTAATGTTCGAAATATATAAACATTCCTGGTCAAACATCTGTAGTTTTCTGATTAATAAGCGCTTGTCATAATTATAGCTTCCGACGCTTATAGTGTACTGACTCTGACAGAGTAACAGTATTGAACCGTCTTTTGGTACATACGACTTATAAACTGTAAGAGGAAGTTCTAGAAAGTGGCAACCACTGATATTTTACATACACACATTGTACATTGTTGATTCTTACGTTCGAGAATCTTCTACAAATTTCGAGAATTAGGAGAAATTTCGCAATATACATTTAACAATATAAGTTACATACATTTAACTGAAATAAACATCAATACTAAAGTAAACATATATTAATAAATCTTTTACAAGCAATATTTAGTACATAGGTCGAATAACATGGGTGTTCGGCTAAGGATTCTAATGCAGTAGGTATCTGTGATAAATTCAAAAGTAAACAAACAACATGCACTCCATTTGTTCTCAAAATAATAAATATATATTTGAACTAGTTAAATGTATGTACAACAAATTATTTACACTATATAGATCATAGGCATATCATTAATACTTATAATGTTCTCTTTTGTTGTTAAAAATCCTCTCAGCCTATTCAGTTATTTTAGAATTTCAGTTGACAAGCCGAAATAACTTTCTCTATTTTTATCGCATTAGTACTCCATATATATTTAGAAGAGTTGTTAGGCCGATCACTTCTACGGCAGCTAAATTTATGTTTAACTTTTCTTTGGTCAAACTTCTACTTCTTACGACTACTTTCTCGTTTGATATGTCCATTAAAGCTATCCACCTGTTCTCCCTGTTTCACACGATTTAGATATTTATCACTTAATTGTCTGTTCATCTTCTAGAAATCTCTTTATCAATAAAATTCACGCGACGTTCTACAGCCCCAGCTTTAATGAAATGTAATTATAAACATATGATTCTTACCGAGTCATATAACTAAACTTGTCACAACATTTACTTTAAAATAATTCTCTTGTTATAAACTAAACAATCGTAACACACACTCTTAAATAATAAATTAATTAATGATACCTGCATCAATGATAACCCATTCATATACGTTAATTTTTTAAATATTATTTTTACTTGTAACAAATAAATACATTGTATATTCTTACGATATATAAAACGTTTGGGTCAGTAAAGAAGGGTTTGATGAATATCTTTATTGGTTTTTATTGTAATGTGATGTCACAAAGAATACCGATCATGTTCTTATACCAGATAAAGCAGGTAGGAGTAACCCATGGGAAAGTTAAGACAATTCATAGTCTATCATGTGGATGTGATAAACTGTTTGTGAGCATAGCCGAACGAACAATGAAGTACAAAAGTAAGAATACGAAAGAGATGCCAAACTAGTAATGATAACTTGAGAAAAACATACAAAAAAAATGCTGTGCAGAAAAAAGAAGAAACTTTACATACACTGAAACATTTAGTAAACCGTTACAAATACACTGGTGGTCCACATCTTAAAGCCAATGAACATAAAGAAAAAATATGCATTTTGCGTTGTTAGACTCAACCACTTATTTGAGTAGAGCTTCAAAAGATGAAAATAAGAAAAGGGAAAATAAAAAAAAGGTTTTAGCATTTAATAGGGAAAACGTGAATACTATGAAATTAGCCTAAATACTAGCTGGTCAAAAGTTTAAAACCACACAGAAACGAAGCGTTAACCTGTAAACCCGTAACGAATTTTAGTCATTTGTGTTAAAGCATTAGCGTATTGTCAATATCTCCCGAGGCCGGCATGGCCAAGCGTGTTAAGGCGTGCGACTCGTAATCTGAGGGTCGTGGGTTCGCATCCCCGTCGCACCAAACATACTCGCCCTCCCAGCCGTGGGGGCGTTATAATGTGCGGTCAATCCCACTATTAATTGGTAAAACAGTAGCCCAAGAGTTGGCGGTGGGTGGTGATGACTAGCTGCCTTCCCTCTAGTCTTACACTGCTAAATTAGGGACGGCTAGCACAGATAGCCCTCGAATAGCTTTGTGCGAAATTAAAAAACAAACAAACAAAGACATCTCCGGTGTTACATTGGGTAAAAACGTGGCAAAGACTAAAAAGTTGACAGAGTTTTAACGTGGCAGAAACGTCGAGCTGCAAAAGCAAGGTTTCTCTCAACGTGCCATCGCTGGTGAGATTGGGCGTAGTAAAACTGCTGTTGAAATTTTCTTAAAAGACCCTGAGGGATACGGAATGAGAATTTCAAGTGGTCGGCCCAAGAAAATTTCGCCGGCGTTGAGCAATAGGATTCGACGGGTTGTCCGGAAAGACACGAGCCGATCGTCGAACAAGATTAAGGCCCTCACGGACGCAGAATGCAGCTCAAGAACAATAATATGGCATCTACGAAAGAGATGCTTTAAAATACGTAAATGTCTTCAAAGGCCACGCCTCCTTCCACACCACGAAACAGCTCGGTTAAACTTTACTGAGAAGCACCAAACATGGGACGTAGAAAAGTGGAAGAAGGTTTTGTTCTCTGATGAGAAAACATTTAACCAGGATAGTTCGGATGGCTTCCAACGTTACTAGCACGATAAGAACATCCCACCGGAGACATTTTTTACAAGACACAATGGAGGAAGTTCCATCATGATCTGGGGTGCTTTCTCCTTCCATGGAACAATGGAGCTTCAGGTTGTACAGGGTAGTCAAACAGCAGCTGGCTACATTGGCATATTGAAGAGAGCATTCTTATTGATTGAAGACCCTCGTTTGTGTGGAAATGACTAGATCTTTCAGCAGGACAACGCTGCAATCCACAATGCCCGCAGGACAAAAGACTTTTTCATGGCGAATAACGTGATTCTTTTGAACCATCCAGCGTGTTCGCTCGAACTGAACCCCATTGAAAATGTTTGGGGTGGATGACAAGGGAAGTCTATAGAAATAGACGTCAATTCCAAACAGTGCATGATCTTCGTTAAGCCATCTTCACCACTTGGAATAACATTCCAGCCAGCCTTCTGCAAACGCTTATATCGACCATGCCAAAGCGAATGTTTGAAGTTATTCGCAATGACGGTCGTGCAACTCACTACTGAGACCTCTTGTTGGGCATTTCCTACCCTGTTTAAGACTTTTTTTGGTATGGTCTTAAACTTTTGACTAGCTAGTATTTAGGTTAATTTCATAGTGTTCACATTTTCCCTATTAAATGCTGAAAAAGTTTTTCTTATTTTCTTCTTTCGAAGCTCTACTCAAATAAGTGGTTGAGTCTAACAACGCAAAATGCATATTTTTTCTTTATGTTCATTGGCCTTAAGATTTTGGCCAGCAGTGTAGCTCCCACGAAAGCCGCCTAAATCAAATACGTAAGATTTCTTAACCAAGTTGCAGTCCATATATACTACGTACAGAGTAATGTAATTTATTAAACCCTATAGTTTTATTATTTTAATACAGGTACGATGCAAAAAGAAATTCCTTTATATCTGTGTATATAAAATATGTTTATTATTCATCACAGTGAACTTATATTTATATAGGCGTTTAAAATGTTTAGCATCGATGCTACTAATTCATTCTTCTTATTTATTCTACAGACAAGATGTTTAAAATACTAAAAACTGGTTCGAAGCTCTATTATTTGACTCACAATCGTCACCCAGTTTTTCCAGTTTCAGGGAATTCCACGCTCTATTAGTGACCCGAGTCAAGCGCAAGTTGGAAGGACCACAGTAGGCTCTAGCTAATAAAGTGTATATGTGTATTTAAGTTATTTTTTCACTCACAAGGAACCTATAAAATAATATTATCGGAAAAGTTATTATTATTAATGTTGCTTTATTATTAAAGCTTTTTACGTTACATTGTAATTCACTATTATTGTACCGACAGATGATGCATCATCATTCTTTAAAGCAATTTTTGCAAGTGGAAACTTTGAAAAAAACCTGTTAAATATGTAACATTTATTGATGGTTTTAATTATAGTTACAAGTTACAAAAGGTTTTAGCACCAGCCCAGTGGTTCTTAACCTTGTTGGAGGTACTGAACCCCGGAAGTTTCGTACTTGCATTCACTGAACCCTTCGTAATTGGAAAAATAAAATATGATTTTTTCAAATTCAAAACATAAGTAGATATTTTATTAGTGTACAAAATGAACCATGCATCAGTTACACACAATATCACTGTGTTCAACGAACAAAACCTAAATTTCACACAAAAACAAAAACATAACTCAATGAATATTTACTGCAAATCAATGTGACTTTTGCTGTTGCCTTTCAGAGACAAGTTCAGAAATGCGCGGCTTCACCTTGGCAAGTGCCACTCTCATATCATTTTCGCAACAAAGTCTGTTCCTTTTCTTCGTTTTTATGACTACCATCCTCGAAAAGGATTGCTGGCAAAGATACGTTATAACAAACGGTATGAGTATCTCAAGGGCCTTCTTAGCAATAAGAGGGTACACTACGATTTGGTGACACCAAAACGTTGAGAGCATTGTTGTTCTGAAAAGTTGCTGTTGAACCTGGCTCTGCTGAAGTTCAATGATTTCGTCGAGGTATTCATCATTAACATCTGCTGTCGCAACACTAAACGTGAATGGCTGTCTCACCCATGCTAGATATGACTCTCTGGTGGGGAAGTATCCGTCGAGAGACTTTGCGAGCTCATCTAAGTGCATGGCAATTGCTTGCTTCAGTGACCCGGGAACAGAAACGTCTCCAATTTCAGATACATCTTTGATCTTACTTACACAGTCGTCCAGCAGGGGAAAGGTTGCGAAGTTATCATTCTCTGTTCGTCGTTTCCATAACGGTAGCTTTCTTTGAAAAGCCTTCAGGTTTTCTTCTGCTTCGATGATGTTGACTCCACCGCCCTGCATCTATAGATTGAGATGATTGAAGATATCGGCCATATACGTCAAAATGAGAATGAACTCAGATTTTTTGAAGCTATCTGCATGACAATGTTGGTGCTCTCGCAAAAACAGGGCTAATTCCACACGCATGGCAAAAACACGATTCAGCGCCTTTCCAAGGGTTAACCACCGAACGTTAGAATGGTGTCATTTGAAAGAGGAATTTGGGATAACTTATTTTCAGCAGCTTTTCCCCACTATGATATTCGCCATTTTCAACGCAGCTGGGTTTACGAGTGCTTCACCATTGGTATGTGGTTTGCCCTGCTTTGCGATCAAGTACGCAACTTCGTACGATGCTGTGAGGATCAGTTTGTCGATGGGTACAAAGCCGAGAACAGGCAAAGTAGCCTTTTCATCAAACCTGGCTCTCTTTACCTTGAATTCTGTAAGCGTTGTGTTCTTGTATTTTCCATCTCCATGCAGCTTTAAGGAGTGTTCTCTTAGTTTTGCCATTGCTAGACTAGAATTGCTCAACTTGGCATTGCAAATCATACATTAAGGACGCTGACTTCCATCATGTTCCGTTATACACGTGAATCCATATTGTACGTATTCGTCCGACCACTTTCTGTTTTTGCTCGACATAGTTAGGGATTGAAAACTTAGGAAAAAATCACAAATGACGCACGATTACTACAGTCACAAGTCGACTGCTGAGCGCACGAAGTTCCCTGCAGCACAGATATTAAGGCCAAGTGATGTGATGTGATTAGCCGCAGCTAATGATGGTCAAGTGGAGCATGACGTCACGAATCATACAAGTGGGGTGAACGGAACGGACACACACACAGTGTGTATCTTGACCTCCGCCGAACCCCTGGGGTTCCATTAAACCCAGGTTAAGAACAACTGCACCAGCCCAATCGCAGGCTCTTATCTGATCAGTTAAGAAGTCCTGTCACAACACTTTTATCAGTGCGACGTTCAGGTAACGTGGCGCCATTCCTAATTTTGAACCACCAATTACAGGAATGACCAGTTGGTCTCGATCTGCTGTTTTTTTTTTACCAACGCATTATTTTTGTAACTTAGGTGTTTACGTGTATTCAAATCAACATTTTAAAAGCTTATTCTTATCGTGGTCAGTTAACTTGATACAGATAGAAAACTGAAGTTTACCAGATACTTTGTTTTTAATTTCGCACAAACCTACATACGGCTATCATTAGCAGTACAAGACTAGAGGGAAGGCAACTAGTCATCATCACCTACCGCTCACTCTTTTTTCCAACGAATAGTGCGATTAACCGTCACATTTATAACACTCCCACAGCTCAAAGGGCGAGCATGTTTGGCGTAAAGGGGATTCGAACCCGTGACCCTCAAATAACGGGTCGAACGCCCTAACCAGATGGCCTTTTTTACCTACATGTATCACATATGAATATTAAAATCGAAATGTGTTTATTTGCAAGATTTCGTTTTCAAATTCAGAACCTTCTTTAACAAAAAAAAACGCTTTTACTCTTTAATACGCTTGTATTAACCACGCCAACCTCCTTTCCCGTTGTTAATCGGTAAGCTTCCGCGTTCATAGCCGATAGACGTCACGTGGTGTATAATTCAATGACTCTGTTATTTTTATATCTACTTGTGTTGCTTTTGTTTTCATTCTCGTCTTCCACGATACGATTTGTTTGTTTGACAGTAAAACCATATCGGGTCATCTGCTACGTCCACAGCGATGAATTAATTCACGGATTTTAGTGTTGTAAACTCATAGTCTTACCACAGACCCATCAGGTTGCTCCCTCGCACGGAGAGACATTATTCTTCTCGTTTCTTTGTGCTGGTAATTAAAGCGCTCGAACCGCAATCTGAGAGCCAAGAGTTTGAATTCATCACAAAACATACTTCCCGTCTCTGCCGTGGAGTGTTACAAGTTACGTTCAATCCTACTTTTTGCTAGTACAGAGTAACCCAAAATTTGACGATTGGTGATCTTCATTAGTTTTCTTACCTCTAGTCCATCATCCCAAAATTAGAGACAGTCATAAGAACTAATACTCAAGTAACTTTACGCGTAATTAATCAAAACAAACAAAATATTTTTCTTGTTTCTAATAGTTATGCATCACTATTTCTGAGCTGATCGTTTTGAAACTTGAAGGTGCATTATTAAAACACACGCGTTGGCATGTAGTTCTCTTATATTTCCATCAATCCAAATGAAACTTGACACAAAAGTACTTCACTACTACTCACATACATTGAAGCAGGTAGGTTTGTGATTATATCACTTCTCTGGGTTTTATAAAGTTCAAAAGTAAACAAAATTGTTCAAGGTCTGCCCTACTCAATATCTCGAGCAAACTGGATTATACTTGCAAAGTATTATTAATAGTTTTCGATTCACATAATATGCAAAATTATATGTATCGTTTCAAAGAATAGGTTTTATTCGTCCAAAAATTACCTGTAAAGTTTTTGTTATTGTGAATAAATAAACCTGTATTTCAAGTGTTGTATCAGCTAATGCGAATTAGAAGTTGGCTTGTCCTTCAAACTATGTATGATTTTGTTTTCGTTTTTTTAGTGTATTAGGACTTATTAGGGTTGATCGAATGTGTTAGTGTGTTTTTGATAAAATGCCTGCGTGGACACAATGAATGGTATTATCCAAATTATGTAGATTCAGTGGTCATTTATTTTCACACACACACACCTGTTGATAATACCAATTTGTAAGATTGTGTGTAGAATGTATATATGAACAGCAAACAAAGCTGTTTCACGGTTCAATCACCGTGGTGACAACATAACCCAAATTATTTATTTTTAGACCTCGAACTTGTATACAGGTTTTATTCATAAACATTAAGTAAAGCTTAATGTCAACTTCACTGCTAGGTATTCCGAAATAGTACTTCATGTCAGCCGAAACGTAAATTAATGATTTTTATTAAGTGTTTGTTTTGTTTTGTTTGTTTTGGAATTTCGCACAAAGCTACTCGAGGGCTATCTGTGCTAGCCGTCCCTAATTTAGCAGTGTAAGACTAGAGGGAAGGCAGCTAGTCATCACCACCCACCGCCAACTCTTGGGCTACTCTTTTACCAACGAATAATGAGATTGACTGTCACATTATAACGCCCCCACGGCTGAAAGGGCGAGAATGTTTAGCACGACGGGGATGCGACCCCGCGACCCTCAAATTACGAGTCGCACCCCTTAACACGCTTGGCCATGCCGGGCCAATCAATTTTTAATAGAAATCGTCTTTGGGGAAACGTTTTTAAAGTCACCAATAATGATATTACTGTATTGTTTGCGAGTGCATATGTGGATAATCAGTAATCTGGTTTTAAATTTGGTTAGTAGTTAGTGTGTGACAAAATATGATATTTAGTGTAGGGTAGATCGTTTCAAAACTTTAAACTATGGTTAGTTTCTTAAATAAAATGTAACAAAAAGTAAAGTGTAACTTCTGATAGACGTAAATAATCATACGTCACAAATATTCAGTTGCAAATTAAATGCGTTGAAAATAACAACTAGTACGACTTGTAATTGAACTAGAATACACTGTCATACATAACGAGTCTTATATCGCATTACTCTTTTATGCGGCCCGCCATGGCCAGGTGGTTAAGGTGCTTGATTCACAATCTGACGATCGCAGGCATCCACCGCCAACTCTTGGGCTACTCTTTTACCAACGAATAGCGGAATTGACCGTCACATTATAGCACCCTCATGGCTGAAAGAGCGAGCATGTTTGGTGTGACGAAGATTCGTACCCGCGACCCTCATATTACTAATCGAGTGCCTTAATTACCTGGCCATGGCGGGCCGCATAAAAGAGTAATGCGATATAAGACTCGTTATGTATGACAGTGTATTCTAGTTCAATTACAAGACGTACTAGTTATCTAGTACGTTTGTTGTTGTCGGGCCACCTTGTGGTTATTAAATATAACCCTTGTTAAAGCCGAGCCGTCACAAAAAAAAACGCTTTTGTTTGTTTATTTGTGTTTTTGGGAGGAGGACTTGTTTATTTTCCCATAATGTTTTAATAAATAACTTTAGCATTTTACGCAACGGTTCAGTTGCAATACTCGTTAATGTGGCAAAAATATTGAAAAATAATTTTTTTTCAACAAAAAGAACATGCAATATCAAACCATTACAAAATACGGAAAAACCTACATCCCACGATACATATATTTTTTAAAGTGGAGAATATTGAAGAATCCACTTTTTTATATTCTGTATTAAACAAATTCAAAAATATGATTTTGTTATTTCAGTGTAAACAACTTGGCAACTTTTATAATAGTTGTACCTGTTTAGGAGGCCTTGCATGGCCAGGTGGTTAAGGCGCTCGACTCGTAACCTGAAGGTCGCGTTTCGAATCCCCGTCACACCAAACATACTCGCCTTTTCAGCCGTGGAGATGTTATACCTGAATGGTCAATCTCACTATTCGTTGGTAAAAGAGTAGCCCAAAAGTTGGCGATGGATGGTGATGACTAGCTGCTTTTCCTCTAGTCTTACACTAATAAATGACGGGCAGCTAGCGCAAATAGCCTTCGTGTAACTTTAAGCAAAATTAAAAAAACAAACAATTGTTTGTTCGTTTTTTGGAATTTCGCACAAAGCTACTCGAGGGCTATCTGTGCTAGCCGTCCCTAATTTAGCAGTGTAAGACTAGAGGGAAGGCAGCTAGTCATCACCACCCACCGCCAACTCTTGGGCTACTCTTTTACCAACGAATAGTGGGACTGACCGTCACATTATACGCCCCCACGGCTGGGAGGGCGAGCATGTTTAGCGCGACGCGGGCGCGAACCCGCGACCCTCGGATTACGAGTCGCACGCCTTACGCGCTTGGCCATGCCAGGCCTCTTTATTAAGTGCCGAAGTTCTTGTACAACTTACCCTGATGAAGCCATAATGGGAAAACATTGTTTTAAAGTTCTTTTTTTATTATCTGGAGAGTGAAGGTGTTAGATTTTCTACTTGGTTGGTTGATTTAGTATTTTCTGGCACAAAACAGCAAGGCTATCAAAACCAAACGTCCGGTAAAAATAAAGTAAATGTAGTAAAATTCATAAAAGGAAATGAAGGTAAAACAAAACAGCATTGAAAAACAGAAAAAAATATAAAACCAATGTTGACATCTAGTCTACAATGCTAAGAGAGAAACTACAGTAATAGAAGTTGTTGTAGCATAATGGTAATGATCATAACCCGCCAGGAAGTACAAGAACCACCGTCAGTCACCTGAAGTTGGCCTTTCCAGTCCTGGTTCCGGGTTATGTGTCATTATGGCCAGTATCAAAAAGTAAAGTAATAAAAGTGTTAAAAGACATGCAGTAAAATTGTAATAACTCGCCTGGACGACTAACGGGTAGTTCAAACAGCAGTGTGAGTCATCTGAAGTTGGCCTTCGCAGTCCTGGTGTCGAGTTATTTAATGTCATGGCCATTTTCCAATTTCAAATCGAACTAGAAAGATTGTGCCTCTTAAAATGGAACCACAATTAAAAAGGTGTAATGAATAAATATAAAACACTTAAATGACATTAAAAAGATTAATGGCCATTAAAAAACTAAAAACTTTATCAAGATGGACGGTGTCACCGTCACCAATAACACTGTCTAATGTTATGGACAAACCTTGGGACAGAACATGTTTAAAATAGTGCCGTTGTTGAGAGTCGTAACGATGGCAAGAAAGTAAAATGTGGCTTACAGTGATCTGAGTGTTACACGAACTGCACACTGGTGCATCAGTTCCAGATAAAAGAAAACGATGAGTTAAAAAACTGTGCCCAATGCATAGTCAAATTAGAACAACGTCTTCCTTCCGAAAGCCAGACGGCCAAAGTCCAATATAGGGTTTTATTTGGAAAAGCTTGTTATCGCGTTGCTCACTCCAAGTGGACTGCCAGCTGGCACGGAGGCGAGCCTTGAATACAGGATCATAGTCCATGTATGGAATAGGTACAGTGGTGATAGTGCCAGAGCAGATAGATTTAGCTGCCGTGTCTGCAAGCTCGTTCCCGCGAATACCAACATGGCCTGGTATCCAGAAAAGCTGGATATAAGTAGCAGTTAATGAGAAATGGGCCAGTCAGTTTTGAATATCAGCGAGAACAGGGTGTGAGCCAACGTGAAGCGATTCCAGGACCAGTAGAGAACTAAGCGAGTCAGTATAAATAGTGCAGTCGGAGTACTGCTTAGCTTCAATTTGATCCAGGGCAAGAGAAATGGCGTACAGTTCAACAGTGAACACAGAAGCTGTAGAGGGGATTTTGCACACAACAAACCATGGTAAAGCCCATAGAGTCACCTGATTTGGAACCATCCGTATAAATTGGAATGGAAAGATTGTTCGAAAGATGTTCAGTAAATAAAAGACGGTACTTCCAATCGGGAGTACCTGCCTTTCTCAGATGACTTAAAGAAAGATCACATTTGAGGACTGTAATAAGCCATGGTGGGATGGGCTGACCAGTGAATTCTGCAGTGTTATCCAAGGACAGACTCAATTCATCCAATTACACCTGGACACAAAGGCCAAGAGTAGCAATGGCAGATCGTCTGTTCTGAAAAAGTATAGCCCACCGAGGAAGGAAAACACATCCCCAGGTGGGATACTTTGGTAAAGAACAAAGTTTTGAAGCATATAGTAAAGACAGTTGCAAACGGCAAATGTGCAGAGAAGGTTCATGAGATTCTATGTATAAGCTCTCAACTGGGGAGGTGTGGAAATCCCCAGTGCAAAGTTGTAGTCCTTGATGATGAATGGGGTCCAGCATTTTTAAGACCGAGGGTCTGGCAGACTCCATAGTTGAGTTTTGATTGAATAAGAGTATGATATATCTTTAACATGGAACATCGATCTGCTCCCCAACTGGTGGTAGAGAGGGCATGGAGGATATTCAGTGTTCTTGTACATTTGACCCACAGCTGCTTTAATTGTGGTATAAAGGTCAGCTTACGGTCAAAGATAAGCCCTAAGAACTTGGTCTCAGGGACCACAGGCAGCAAAACGTCACCGATACAGAGTTCAGGATCAGGGTGAATATCCCGTTGGCAGCAAAGGTCCATGCAAACAGTTTTAGAGAGAGAAAAATTAAAGCCATTTGCCGTGGTCCACTTCAGTACACGATTGAGGGCAGTTTGTAGTTGCCATTCAACATATCTCATGTTTGACGACTGACACGAGATGTGAAAGTCGTCGACATATAGGCCATTTGCAACAGTGTGAGGGAGTTGTTCAGTGATGGCATTAGTCGTTATACTGAAAAGTGTGACACTCAAAATACAGCCCTGAGGGACCCCAAGTTCCTGTAGAAAAGAAGGGCAAAGTGTGGAACCCACACTAACTTGGAATCTCCTGTCCGTTAAAATTTTTTTTAATAAAAATGGGTAAATGACCACGTAACCCATATATATGGGTCTCGCAAAATGCCATACCTCCATATTGTGTCATAAGCCTTCTCTGATTGACGTTTCAAGTCTAATTAGGTGGTCCATGGTGGAATGCTGTCGTCGGAACCCACATTGGGTGGGCAAGAGGAGGTTGTTTGATTCGAGGAACCAAACAAGATGAGCATTAACCATCCTCTGTAAGGTCTTACAGAGACAGCTTGTCAAAGCAATTGGACGGTAGTTTGAAGGAATCTTGGGATATTTCCCAGGCTTAGAGAAAGGTAAGGTGCCAAGCGTCAGAAAAACATTCTCCTACCCGATCCAGTTAAAATCAATGAGAAGAATATCAAGAGAAGCAGGAGATAGATGGCGCAGCATGTCATAGTGTACATGATCTGGTCCAACAGATGTACTGCCAGAACGAAGAAGGGCCCGTTTCAGTTCCACCAGCGTAAAGGGACAATTATAGTCAAAGAAATAGTTAGTTCGAAAGGAAAGTGGTGAATGCTCTGCCTGAGTCTTGATGGCCATGAAGGTGGAAAAACAAGCAGAAGTGCTAGATACCTGGCAAAAGCTTTCACCTAGAGTATCGGCAATATTCCGGACATCAGCTACTTCTTGGCCATCACAGAGTAAGATCAAGAGGGGGGCAGAATTGTAGTGCCCACTGACCTTTCAAACCCTGTACCATATGACCTTGAAACTGGTGGTAGAAGATATGCTGGTTGTGAATTTAATCAAAGATTCCTTCTGGCTTTGACGTCTCACCCACCTAGCATGTGCATGGGCCCGCTGGAAAGTGATGCAGTTTAAAAGTGTGGGACACCTACGGAAAGTATCCCAGGCCCGTTTTTGAGCCTTCCAAGCCATGTGGCAGACAGGATTCCACCACAGACGAGGATACAGTAAAAAACGTGTCGAGGTTATAGGAATACACTGAGCAGCTGCTTGTATAATAGTCAGTTACTGCTGCCACAGTCATCTATTGATGTCTGACAGATGATGGAAGAATCAAGTTCTGCGAGAGCAGTGAAAGTGGACCAGTCTGCCTGATCCAGCTTCCACCGGGGCACACAGGTAGGGTGGCATCGACCACAGCCAGTCTCACTCAAAAGTATAGGAAAATTATCACTGCCTAGTGGATTATTGTCAACCCTCCATGAAAAATGGAAGAATAATGAAGGGGAGCAAACCGAGAGTTCAATAGCAGTAAAGAACTGACTAGGTGCGTGAAAATGTGAAAGAACCAGTATTGAAAAAAGTTGTGATCTAAATATAAGCTCTACAGAGCGACCCCTCCTATCAATAACAGCACTTCCCCAGAGGGAATGATGCCATTCAAGTCCCCCAAAATTAGAAAGGAAGATGGCAAGTGTTCAACGTGAGCATCAAGGTCTGATTGATCATGTCTCTCCAGGTGACAGGTAAAGATAACAAACAGTGATGGTATGACCTAAGGAAGCAAGGAATGGCTACGGACTCCAAGGGTGTGTTGAGTGACAAAAACAGGGTGGGCACATACTGATTAACCAACAGTGCCACCCCTCCATGTACTCATCCATCACACAGCCTGTCATTTCTGTACAGAGAAAACTGCCAAAAAATGAAGGTATCGGCAGGTTTCAAAAATGTTTCTTGTAAGGAAAGACACACAGGATGGTTGGAAGCAACCAGTGTTTTGATGTTCAGATCAGAACATAAACCTCAACAGTTCCATTGTATCAAGGTGGCCATTTGTAATGACGCATAGGCGAAGTGGCTGGAAAACCCTTCTTTTTACAACTACGTCTTTTTTCCTTACTGTCCTTATTTGGAGGAGGTCTATCGATCTCTATGGATCCTGCCCTGGGTCAATTGGGCAGGTCTTTGTTGTTGTAAGGGGATTCCAGTGACTGAGGACATGAACAAATGATTGTTTTGCATCTTGGGGTTGGAGAAAAAGATATATCTGAAGAAATGCCTGTATTTGGAACCAAAGGATGTGGATCTTGGGGTTTGTTGGAACGTATGGGAGGAACAGAGATGGGTGTAGAAGTTGATTCATCAACTTTTTTAACCATGGATGTCAAAAGGCTTTTCATTTGTTTTGAGAATGATTCTCTTGGAGGCACAGAGATCTGTCTGCACTCCCACTGTAGTTGTGGAACGAAGTGCACAGCATATGTCCGAGATGAAGTGGTGGACAGCAATTTCTGAGCCTTAGGATAACTAACGTTATGAGTCATTTTCAAATGCTGCTCCTCTTTTATATCCAAGCATTTAGGACAAGAATGAAAGTAGGGATTTTCTACTTATTTTCAAAATTACTATAAGATATATTTAAAATAAATCTTAGAACAATGTGTGTTTATGTGAATTTCTTAAATCTTTGGAGATGAAAATTGGTAACAAGGCATATTACATTTATGGCAAGACATTCTGATTCTTTAAAGTCCAGTTGATATAGTTGTATTTTTAAGCTAATGCAAAGAGAAAATGTTCAGAGAGAAATAAATTCAATAGTAAAAATTAGGAATAAGTTATTCAGAACAATAATTTAATTACTGATTTCTTACTAAAAACATCACCTTTGCACCTTCAATAAGAAAATCCATGGAAGAAGACAGTAAAGTACAATATTCCACAATAAAACGAGAAGAAAAATCACAGTGAAAGCATTAATGTATTTTGTATTCAAGAAAACATAACTGAAGATGATATAATCACTAATGTCTCAAAGAAAAGATCTTCAATATCATCCTCTTATACAGTAATCGCATGCTGTTTAAATGTGCAATAATTTTGCACTGTTTATCCACTTTCGATAATGTTGATAATATTAAGTCTTCCACTGACTTATACAAATGTTTCTCTTGTGTGTACAAAAGCTTGAAAAAATGGATGCTTGTGGTCTCCTTAACTGCAATGCAGTACTGAAATATAAAAACACAAAACCTGGGTGAAATTTAAGAAATAAAATGATGCTGAAAATAAGATGCAAACTGATTATGGCTTAAAAACATACTTCCAAAGTTCATTAGAAAATTCCAACTGAGAAAAAGAATAATGGTACATTTTAAAAGAATACAGAGACAGAGTTTAAAAAATTAATGAAATATCCCCACAGATATTTGCACAAAGAAAGCAGAAGATAGGTAATGTGGTGCAAAGTATACAGCAAGGAGCTTAGGATGTGTCATCAGCATGTAGTATGATGCTTAACATCATGAAACTCTAATCATCACATCTGAAAATTGATACCAAAGGTCCGAAGTTTCAGTATTCTAGAACTTGATTCTTTAAACAAGGATTTTCCATTCAGCCAAGTTCACAACCAAAAGAAAACATAAGGCAACATTAGAGTATGTAGCAACAGTATGTAACACTTCAACCTTCCTTACAAAATTATTAAAAAAGCCTCATTGTGAAGACGTAACATATAAACAAAGTAAACTCAACAGTGTGTTCAAGTACAAAAAAGTCAGTGGTAATAAATAAATTATTGGAATAATTTCTGGCATACTGAGTCAAAAACTGGTCCCTGGAGAACATATGGCTTGTGATCTTTGCAAAAATCTTCATATCTGAAATTTTATCTTGAATTTGAGTAAAAAATACAAATACAAAAATAAGATTGCAAGTATGCATCTTCATGCAACATGATTAAAATATCTACCAACATGGTAATAAATATAAAAAAGCAGATCAACTGCCAAGATTAAATTAAATATGAGCTGTGTTGAGAACATGATGGTAATTACATGGCTGTCAAACTTTCAGCAAACAATGCATCAAAGTAGCAACTTAATAAGTTATAAAATGCACCAAAGGGGTGCTGTTGTGGCTGTTTGTGAAAGATTTCTTTCAGGTTTATGATCAAAAGTGTTGACGTGGAAACCAAAAATACTTAAATCAAATGGTAAAGTAATACAGTACTTGCACAGAGCATTAATTGTAAGAGATGCAACACATACATCCTACAAAGTTTTGGTATTTTGCATACTGGGAAAGCAAAAGATAGCTAAATTTCTAATAGCCAATTTGTGAGGACCCTTTGATACAAAAAAGAAGTTGAACAAAGCAAACGATTTACTATCGACCTAGCTCATAATGTGATATATTTTGGCCCTTGGCAAATTTATATGGTGCTATGTATCAGTCAAATATATATACATATACATGTAGAGTACAATAATCATTGGTTTAGCTCAGTGCAATGCCAAAAAGAACCAAAAATGGGGTGTGGGAGAGAAAAATATGCCTGTGGCTACTCATCTGTGCTTTGGTGGAAATACTTAGTACTACCACCTTCAAAATGGTTATAAAGATAACAGTAAGGGTTTTAACAATAAAGCTAATACATATGAATGATTAGCTTTTGTTATTGTTATAAGTTGCATGTAACAATATAACATTATTGTTGAAGATCAACCTGTTAGAATACAAGACCTATTCAGCTGAAATATGTTGTGGATCCATTTATAGTAAATTTGTGGAAAATGTTGATTCCCTCATTACAATAGATGAAAGCAAACTTTCATTGCACAGTCAGAAAATGAAAATTGCTACAAACTAGACACACTAAAATTTGCCTATAATGATGTATTGATCACTGTAAAAAAAGAGAAAATTTTATCAATGTTTTTTGAGACAGCTTACAGAAAAAACAGTCCAGTGATTCCCCTTTTTTTGGGTTCAGGAATCCCTTGGAAATTTACTACATTAGAAATCTATGCTGAAAATATAAATAGAATTGATTAGCTGGACTGTAGTTGCAATATTCCTTAATATCGCTACTTAATAGAGTAATGTGTACACCAACAATATGTGGTGAACTTTTCTGAATTTCTTGCATTTGTGGATTTTTAGAATGATAACTTTACTGAACTTTGTTCTCTTAACCAGTGCAATCAATTATTTTCTATCAAGCAGCAATGTATAACTAGATCAAAGCCTTTAAAAAAAGGTATATATCATTAACTCAGAATACAAATACAAGTTCAATAAGCATAAAATAATGGTTTTAGAAAGTATTCAAATTATTAAAGTTTACTGACAAGGGTACAGAGAGAAAATTTAAGTACAACATTTAAACACCATTCCAGATATAGACAGAGTAAGAATCCAAATATGTCTTCAGCATATTCTAATCACTATCATAAAAATATTACTCCACCTAAGTAATGTGTTCAGTTTTTTAGCATCATTAACTTGGTAGATATAGTATTTCAACTTCTATATAAATCCCATGGTGCATCAGCAATCCAAACATTGTGTTGTAAATATATAATTTCTTCAAGAACACAAAATAAGCATTTGGTAAGTTCTAGAAGATACTAACTACAGTAAAATTAAAATGGATCTCCCACTACTGAGAAATTATACCATATGAGACTACCTATGGAATAAAACACCAATGCTTTCTATTTGGATTAAAGGAAAATGAGATTTTATATTTTTTACAAAAGAGGAATTTTTTTTTTACATAATTATATACTTAAAATCACTATATATCTTCTTAAATAAAAGTAGCCATGCATGTAACAGATGTAATTATATTGTGCTGATGAAGTGAAATACATTACATTACAATACACTAATGTCCATCTGTTGTCATGAATACAGAAGAAATATATGGTTTATCACCAGTGCATGTAGAATACTACACTTTATTTGATACAGATTTCACACAAGTTTATTCCCAGAGGCATCAAATAAAGCGTAGTATTCTACATGCACTGGTGACTTCAACGTTCTTGTAAACAAGCAGTATTACATGCATTACAGTATATTCTCAAAATCAGTTGCTATGTTAACTAATGTAATCATTTTACTTATAAGTGATCACAAACATATTAGGGTTTTACTAACATTATACTCTATAAACATTTGAACGTAAATTTCCAATTCTTCAGACATTTCCCATATACAATAAATACAAAACAAGGATGCCTAAAATGATATACAAAAAATATAAAATAAAGTATGTGTAACTATTAAGACCATAAATTTGAAATTTTGGTGTACACAAGCAGAAAATACTGTTTTCTATTATTAATATACTGATGGAAAACCGAAAATAAAAACATTCTTCCATTGCCAAAAGCAGGAATAGGATCACACCTACACAAACACGGGAACCATTTTCAAGGAAAAACAGTCAAAATATTTTTGTTATGATGTTGAATAGCAATGACACAGAGTTCTAGTAAAGAATAAACTAGATATTTTTAGATGAATACTATACCATAAAACTGGTTGCTAAGAAACACAGGAATATCAGTAGAGGAAAACCAAAATTAACCAAGATGTTTGTTACTACAAAAACAAAATAATTCTCAAGGAAAAACCTACAGTGCATATAAATTAATTGTTTTGAATGGCAGTTAGCTGATAAAAATGTTTCTAACACAAAACAGTAATCTTGAACTAAGTTTCATTTTTCAGTTTTATATGTATACTTTTGTTCCCAAAGCATTAATTAAAAACACATATGCAAATACTCAATAAGAAATTTTTATTGAATAGCATACTTGTCAACTGATATTACTTTGTATATAATATGCATTATTTTTTAGGTTTGGAACTTTTCAAGTTTCCTCATCACATATTTTAACCTTTCATTATATCTAACTTCCATGGAACATGTACTGGTACTCATATACTTTTCCAGTCTATCAATATTTTCTTCCAGAGAAATAATAAGCTGTTCAAGGACATCCTGCTCTGTTTCCAACTCACTACAAAGACGTTTAGCAGGTGGCTTTATTACTATATCCTCTTGATGTTCAATATTTGTTTCATTTGATGACAACTTTGAAATAACAACAGATTGGTAGATATTTTTAAGATTGGATTCAATTTGTAATATCTTATAAGGATCAGTAACAACCACATTCTTTTTATATGGTGTACTGCTAAGAAAGTTGGTAAGTAGTTCTCGAAGGTGAGGAGCTTTAACTAAACTTTCAGAAATAACATCTTCATGTTTTGTTTTATGAGCAAATTCAGAAAACATCTGAAGAGCATGCTGTTTTATCAGAAAATTATTTGAATCTAAAGTGATGGCAAATAAGCTTGACAATTTGCTGAGGATTTCTCTCTGTTCTGCTGAAGGAGGTATGTATAAAGATGTCCAATGATGCAAATTTTTTACGACAGCCAAACAAAGGTCATCTTTTTGTACTTCCCAAAACAACTTTAGTTGATTCAACAATGAAAGTAATTCAGAGTTGGAGAAATATGGCATAAAATTAGCAATCAAGTGCAATAACCTGGTAGTCAGCTGGCAAACCCAGGGGCTTTTTTGAACAAGAGGTAGTGGTAAGCACAATATTAAATGTAAGACCTCTCTCCCCAGCTTATGAAATTTGGTTTTATCCTTTTGAATATCATCTGATGATGATAAATTGCTGAGTGTATCTAAAGCAGAGCATAATGAATAATAGTTCTCAGTTGTCATCTTATCAACTGAATTATGCAATACTTCAAGATTCATAGTGAATAAATTTTCTATTTTTTCAGTTTTGATGTCTTTTAACTTAGCTATATGAATAGTTCCCCAAAGGTTACTATACAATAAAAAAGGAAATTTTGTAACAAACTTTTCTTTATGCTCTGCAGTTAGAAATACAATGAGCCTATTTAACAGGGACTGTAGATGTAAACTCTGATGGCTGTCTTGTTTTATTTTTTGTAATAAGTTTGCCAAAACACAAACATGAGAAAAACAAAGTTCAGATGATCCAAATCGAGCAACAAAACACCAGAGATCTCCAGCTAACATAGCTTGAATGAGGTAATCACTGAAAAGGTTCTTTAACAAAGTTTGTTCAATAATCCAAAAGTAGTGAGGTGGAATGCAAGCAATAAAACTACAAAGCTGAGTGCACACATGCTCATATAAACTAATCATGCGCTGAGGTCTTCCACCATGCATAACACCAGGAACATGAACTGGTAAAAAGACTTCAATGTGGCAGGACTGAAGAGATTTAAACACATAATGAATTATTCCTTCTTGTGGGTTAGCACAACTCTGTCCCAACCAATCATTCATAATTTCTATTTCAAAAGATGGAAGTTTCTGTAAGATCAAGACTAATAACAAACAGAGAGGCAGGCACAAATCTTTGGGACATTTCAGTATGATTTCCCTAACAGTTTGTGAAAACTCTCTTTCAGTCAACAAGGGTATTAACAAAGGCTCAACTCCAATGACTAATGTACGATTAAGTTCCTCAATTCTGGAATCATCAAAGTTCTGTTTTGTAAGAGAAGCTGCAGAGATCCTAAGTAACTTCAAAAGTAAATCAGTCAGAGATTTCAAACAATCACCAAGATATCCTTTGAATTTATCACATAGAGCAATAACAACTTTCAAGTTAAACATACTAATTTTCACAATTCTAGAAAACTCCTTCCCATCAACAGGATCTGCAGATGAACAAAGTAAATCAATACTTTGTACTACTTCATTGCCAAGAAACTGCAAGGCTGCTGCTACATTTAACCTATCTTGTAGTATCCTATGGTACTGAGTAGCTAGTCTGGTGTATGTTTTCCAAACAGCAGCTGCCACTTTTAGTTCCAAAGATGTTGCAACTTGTGACACATCACTCAGATTATCACAAATTTCTACTAAAGCTGAAACATCTTCTTCTGCTCCTTCACAAACTTCCAACTTCTCAAGAAGTACTAAGAAATCTGTTTGTAAGCCATGAGCTTCCTTAAACAAAGCATTCAATGAAGTACCAATTTTTTCAATGTGTTTTTTATACAAAGAATCACTTTCCTTACAGTGACAAAAACACTGTTTTATAATGTGAATAACTGATCTAGGAAGACTGTAGATTTGCCCCAACATGACAGATTTCTCAGCTGCAACAGTCTGAATGCAAAACACTAAACAATTAAATATGTGGCTCATTCTTTGATAAACTGATGTCACTTTCTCTTTCCACATTAAAGCATCTTGCTCAAAATCTAATGCTCTGATAATCTCAATAAGGAGATCAAAATTCTTACAGACACTTGGCATAATTTTCGAAAGAAACTTTTCTTCCATTTGACTAACTGAAATGCAAGGAAAAAATGAATGGCATAGTATGTATAGAGGATTAACATGGGAGTGTTCATCATAAAGATCAGAGCTGCTTGTGAAGATGGTTATTACCTTAGGCAAAGTATCCTCTAAAGCTTCTCTACATTCATCAGATGTCCATTGAAGAATTGAATCCAGTAATTTTCTCTGAGACATGTTAAAACTGATGAATATTTCTTGTATGTTGCTTTCACTTGATCAATAACCTATAACAGGCAGGAAAAATAAACAGAAATTTGAGTTTGTAGGACAAATCAATAAAGTATCCAACATCAATCTAATTTAAAGTAATTACTAGTTACAAAAACTTAATTGTTAACATACCTATAGTTGAGTTATTTATAAACAAGAATAAATAAACTACTGTATTTTCCTTTCATACTTAGAATAACAAAAGTCTATGGATTAGGAATGCTGTGTAAAAAAATGTTATAGTTACAAGATGAAATATAATGTTAAATAGAGAATATATGAAACAAAATTTCACACTGTTGCTCTAACACTTCAAGCTTTTAAAATAACTAGGGAAGATATACAACTGGCAAATTGCTACTCACCATTGTTGCTTATTTGAAACAAAATTGCAAAAGTAAATTTTGTATATATATAAAAAGATCATTCTTAGCATGATAAGTATAAGGCAGGAGTTCATCTCAGAAGTGTATCTGAACATTTTTATAAGAATCAAAAACAAACATGCCATGCACTTTCCATCTATTATATCAATATCAGCAATGTCACTTAGATAATGTACAGAATCAGTCAGTGCTTTGTATAAATCATAACTGCCTCTATTAAAAACCAACAACAATGAACTAAATGTCTTAAGAGTAACAAATAACATTTGTATTCCCAAAATGGCTAGTATGAGTATTAGCACTTTAATTAAAGTAAAGTGCAGAACAATGTTTCAACCTTCTTAGGTTATCTTCAAGTTAACAAAAAGAGCTTGCAACTGACCATTGCTATGCATGTCTTAGGAATGATAGTGTAAACAGGGATGGGATTGTAGCGTCATTGCAGTTAGATGTTAGGTTATTAATTAGTATAGGTATAAAGATGTTCCTTTTATACTAGTTTAATTTTGGTTTTAGTTGTTGTATAAGTAGAGCTTCTCTGATTTTGCATTCATTCGTATGTGTTTATCTAATTAGAATCTGGGTGTTTTCTATGGTTATATTTATTTGATTTGCAGTGTTCAAAAATTCATTTTTTTCTTTGAATCTGGTTTCAATTTTTCTACTTGTTTCTTCAATACAGAAGTCATGGCAATTGTTATATTGTATTTTATAAGTAATGCTGGTGTTGTCTTTGTCTGTATTTTTTACATAGTATGCACATTAGTTTTGTACCTGGTTTCTGAATAAATTTGGTGTTTACTGGAATATTGTGTTTTATTATAAGTTTTTCTCTAAATGGTTATTTTTTCACTGATGTCAGGAATATATGGTATGCAGCAGTTAAAGGTTTTCTATTTTGTTGTTTCTTAGGATTTATTGTTTGTTGTTGGTCTAGGTGTATGTGTACAACTTTTTTCCACTTTTTTTTGAGGAAATTTGTTGATGTTGATGAAATGTTATTTTGTTGATTTCATCATTAATTTTATCGAGTGAGCATAGTTTTGTGGCTGTGTTTATTTGATTTCTTAATATGTTGAGTTTTTATTTTATTTCATGTACCAAGTACCAGAAAATGTATAATCCAGTATGGGTGAATTATATGTGGATTTCTGTTTTGAATTGTGTATCAGTTTTTGTGATCTTGAGGTTGAGAAATTCTATTTAGTTATTTTTTTCCTGTTCACAGGTGAACTTAATGGTGTATAGAGTTAACATGGTAGAAAAAAATAAGTGTGTTCTGTTGATATGAATCCAGCAATTGTATCATCAACATATCTGTACCAGTATAGTGGTAGGTGTTGTTCTCTGCTTATCAATAAGTGTTAATACCCATATCAACCATTCTGAGGTACATTGAGATTCAATCTGTCATAAAAATGTTGGCAGTTTTCTATATTGATGAAGTTAACTGAATCCTTTTGTATTAGCAGTGCTTGTTAGAACAGAACATATGTATACATACATATTAAAAGTGCTAGTTATTTATTTTTATACAATATATTTTGTGTCATTCTTGCTTGTGAGGCCTTTTATGATTAGTGACAACTTTACTATCTAACCACTATCTTTACTAATAATAATGTAAGTCTTCTAATCTAGTACATATGATTAATCAAAAATATCTAAATGTTATATATATTTATTTAAGATTATGTCAGATTTCAATCTGGTTGACTTTCATTATGTTACAGCTGTGGTAATTATGTACAGATAAGAAACAATTATCAGAATACAAGAAAATGTGAAACATTTTACCAAAGAGGATGCTGTTTCATATATATTTCTTAGCATTAGAGCCAAATGATCAACTTGATTACTTGTGAGCATTGATAACTATCACACAAAACAACCAACCAACTTATGCCACAAATATAGTGACTATTTCAGATTATTATGGCTTTGATAATTCTGATCAACTATTTAAAATACTGCCATTATAGTTTTTCATTGTATTTTCAATAAATTTAAGGCTTTTAAACTTAATTACAGACACAGCTCATAAAAATAATGATTAATGTTCCCAAGTATCAATATTTTCAATTATTCCAACTATCAAAGTCTTCTGTAGGACTAGTCAATTAGTTGAATATAATTGGTTAATGAGCCTGGTGATTAACTGGTTACTGAAGGAAATACCAAATAACAAATAGGTCAATGTTCAAAGGTTCATTTGCTGGCCAGGAAATTGAAGGTAGTTCTGAAGTTTTTCAGTAAATTTTAAGAATCATGAGATATATTAATTTTTCTCATGTCCAGAGAAATATGTTTGACAATGTTTAAATAGTAATCAAATAGTAAATGTCACTTGCATGGGAAAATGGTCATACTTAAGCAAAAGTTGTTGTATTAAGAAAAAGAAACCACCCTCAAAACATTATACATGGCAGCTCTTTTTAGAAATTGGAGCAGACTGAGGAATTACATCTTGTAGTTGCATAACTAACAAAAAATGTTCTGAATGCTTAGAATGTTGTTACTACATGAGAAATGTTATGGGAAACCACTGAAGCTCTATTAATTATTTAATTAATCCACAGTGTTTCTCCTTTTTTTCTTTTAAGTGATTGGTAATAACACTATTCTGTAACATTCTGCTATACTTAAAAGTCTGTATATTCTAATCAAACAGCTTGCATAAGTGTTTTATAGTACTGTTTATCTATTATTGTTCTGCATGATTAATCAACAACTTTTGTTAAATAGACCACAAGTGTTAACCTGCTTGGAACAGTAACTGTTAAAGATTTGCTCTGCTTCAATAAACTACAGTTCTTTTATTTTGGTGCAGTACAGTGCTTTTCCAGCTTACAATATGTACCTACATGAATTATCATGTATCATTAATACATATATAAACAATGTTAATTATTTTATATTCAAAATATGAAAACATGATTACTGTTCTATATAATGCATTTTTAAGCTACACTACTAATATTTATGTCATTGTGTAAAATTAAATGGTTTTAAATCCAATACAAACTATTAGTTATGGTGGTACTATTAATTAATTACAAACATTAGTAATACTGAATGCCCAAACTTCTGTTCCATATATGTTGTGAACCTTTAAAGTCAAAATTTGCCTTTAGTTACAGCCCAAATATTTGTTAGTTAAGCACAAAGCTGGAAATATGAGCTAATTTGTGCTCTGCACCCTGCATGTATTGAAATCTGGAATTACCATTACCACTCAGCAACCTGAAGACTTCAGTCCCAGTGACAAACATAAATAAAAAGAATGTTAAGGAATCATAAAATAAATTTTAGTCCAATTGAAGTAAGTGAAAAGGAATATATTAATAAAGAAAACTTTGTATTATACAGAAGGAAAGTTTTTATAAATGAATGAAACAAAGAATACCTAAAATATTTCTTATATGAAAAAAAATTAATTAATAGGACACATTCAATATAAAATAAAAGGCTATAGTTTAAGGGAGATTATGTTAATCTTTTACCTATGCAAAATATGAAAGTTAACCTCAAATTTCTTATGATTATGAAGTAAATGTTAAGTGAAAACCTGAATGTGGAAAAATAATAACAGTTCAACTAATAATGAGAAAAAAATTTCCACAATAAATATTTTTAAAGATGAGATGAGTTTCTGAAATCCTAATGACAAAAAGATATCCAAGTTAAAAAAGTGTGAGGAATGAGCAAAAAATAGTGCTTTGGATTTTGGCAAATGTGTCCTAAAAAGTTTAAAAAATTAATACAAAGACCTGGAAGATCACCAAATATTAACTAGTTATTTGTGTGTGTGTGTGTGTGTGTGTGTGTATTTGTATATAAGAGTTTAGGAACATACAAGAAACTACAGTTTTATTAACTTGACTGATTTCTGCTACATGCAAAATATGGAAGTCTTTTAATCAGTTATTTACATTTGGTAAGATGGTATTTATTTAAGGTTTCTCAGCATGTTTCTAAATCAATATTGTCTTGGCTTACAATTTACAAATTTTCTGGAATTTTTAATTGGTATTATTCTTTAAACACAGACTTAACTGGACCAAGAAAAGATTTACTTAAATTTGTAGTGTAGTCAGAAATACCAGTTTATTCTACCAAATTCTCATAAATTTTATTTCCTTTCTCTGAATCACTAATTTTTCTGTTGCACATGTAAGACATTAGATTAGCTAATCTGCCACTATTTTAGAGCTAACTCAGCCTTTCCAGTAGGAAAAACCACAGCCATTCACGGTAACCAATAATGAATTATTTTGCCAGTAACTACCAAAAATGAAATTATCATTGCCTGACACCTGTTTACTCTTAACAGATAAACACTTGTATTTATAAAGAACTACATTTGGAAAAAAAAATTCTGTAAAATAGTTGCAGTACGTTTATTCAGCCATTTGTTTGTGGGACTGGTCCTTAATCAATCCGAAATCTGAGAAACTATATATATGTTTACTATATACTGAATTCACTGTCACCACAAAATTTAACAAACTTTTACTAAAATTTACAAGCCTGTTTTAAGCAAAAATAAGAATGTTTAATTATTTTTAATGAAGATTTGTTAACCTGATTTTCATACTAAGAATACAAGTACTTCATTTCACTTTACAGCTTTTATATTTCATTTGGATAACTGCTATAACCTCCTAAACAAATATCAAAACATATGATACATTCATTAACATGCTGTACAGCAGGGCTGAATAAGATACACCTTATGCAACTGTTATCAACAGCTAAAACAAACTTAAAGTTTCACCCATTAATTCAAGAGTAGCTAAATAAATTTTTTATGCATGTGTAATGAACACAGAGCTGTGGAGCAAATATTGTGCACAATGCATTAAGTATGGGTGTGCTCCTTCAAGACTGAAGATAAGCTTCCTGAAGAATATATACTGGATCTTTATTTAAGAATAAACAAGCTTATACAGCTGACAAGGCTGAAATAATAATAAAGTTCTGTATTTTCACTGGAATACTGCCTGCTGCTGGACATATTTTTTTAATGGTAACTGACTGACATCAAACTTGTAACAATGAAAATTTGTGGCATTGTGTTCACGTTATGACAAAACATTTTTATAAAAATTAACCATAGATATGTATTGAAACAGAATCTACTAGTTGATATTTAAATATCAGTGGTATAATGAACACAAAGCACTTTATTCAGATATCTAATACAATACACTTTGAATACAAATTGTTCTTCAAAGGTATTTTGAAAATGTACCATAGTTTAAGAAATATGTTCAAATACTGAAGGTAAACTGCAAGAATCTAAAAGCAAACTATTTGCAGCCATAAAAGAGTGCTGTGAAGGATATGATAACTCTAAATAAAAAGTGGGCATAGTTGCATATTACATGGGTGAAAGTGTTCAATGGGTATTTTGACTGAAATAAATCTAGTAGCCAAGGATTTAGAAACCTAAGCAGCCTCAAAAACCTCTGGAATTATACATGTCCTCAGGTGCATTCTGAAATATTTTGGACAACTTTCATTATCATATTTTAACTTGGCTTTATGATCAAAAATAGTAAATTTAGAAATCACTTTCAACTTGTCATATCACCAAATGGTCCAACCTGATAATCACATAAGGCTAGTTAAATATTTTAAACATTAATACTTCAAGGTTTTATATAAAACCCACTTATTTAAAAAAAAAAAATTCAACTGCACAGAAAAGCATAATTATACAAATAAATATTAGAATAGTGTTAGCATGAAAATGCAAAAGGTGTTTATTTCACATTAAATTTAAATCAGCCTAGGATAGACCATTTTGACAGATTTCTCTACAGTTAAAGAACTTTTACCCACTATAATGTAACTAATTCTGAATTTATTAGATGCATCTCCACAAAATTTAGAAAGCTGTTAGTAAACATTATATCTGTTGCACACAAAAAGCAGATTTTTTAATAAAGTATTTCAAGTAAGAACTTCCATGAATTTATAAAGTCAATATAAGTGAAAGGTGGTTTTCAAGCTAAATTAAAAATACTTTATCTTACAAGTTCATATTTTATTACCTTTAAAACTTCCTAAAAGAGTAACAAGTTTTTTTTTAAATATGGTAATTTTTTTAAATTTTATACTTTCATTGGTATACTTTTCATCTACTGGATCAGTAATCCTAACCTCAAAAGTAGGAGTCTGTTAGCTGTTTCTTGTAAGGCTGGTATAAATACCACATAATCACCAAGTGTAATGTTTCACAATGTTCAAGCTCATGACATTTTGGATGTTTTATTTAACTGAGTTTTGTATGCTAACCTGAGAAGTTTCTGACGTTTGCATCTTAGTTACTTTTGTTAAAAAATATACAATATTAAGTAAAATATATATATACAAACAATGATCTGTAGTTCTTACTTCACACTTGAGCTCTTTCACAGTTCAAAATTTTAGATATTTTTCTACAAAGCTTGAGTTTCAAAAAGATTGGAGTACAAAAAAAAATTCACACAACATTCAAATATGTATTTTTAAAAACACAAAAGTCAATAGAATGTACCAAACCTACTAAGAATCTTATCCAGCTTTTCAAGTAAGATATAAATAAGTTACAAATTCTTTCTTTCTTTCCTATTCAGAGCATGCCTTATGACTAACAATTAACACCACAAAACTAAGGAATTATTTACAACACTTATGTAGTGAATTTACTCTTTCTATTCATCATAACCATGACCAACATCCTTGTGAAGATAATTAGCAAACAAATTCAAACGTCAGAGAGTAGAAAGAAGCTCTTATGGTGGGTTTGACAAATTTAGTGATACTTTGGTAAATAAAGTATGATGCTCAAATTTCAGATTGTTGCTTGTAATTGTTTTGTATTATAATATATCTTGGACAAGTCTCCAATTTATTATATTAACATATTATGACTTCAAATCGCTAAAAATGTTAGTATTAATTTAGAAGTTAATTGAATGTCAATATGTATCAAATTTATGACATTTGCCAACAATATTGATACACACAATTTTCTTTCTTAACACAAATATATTTTAATATGCAAACAAAAGTACAATTTATAATAGTTATTACAATTAATAATTTATCTACAAAAGTCTTATAAACTTACAAGCAATACTGTCTGTCTGGTCTGGAACTGAATAATTTAACAATGGTTTATGATGAGCAAATAAATTTTAAGTTGAAACAGATATAATTCACATGACAGGAAGCTAGCTAGATTTTTCACATGCAAGCTTTTTTCCTGACAAAAATATTTAATGTAGAAACAATAAAATCTCAAGTTAATTCATCGGAGTTAAACAGTTTGTAATTTTCGAAATCCATTAAATTTCCTGGTCAAATATGAAATTTCACAACATATATTACATGCATTTCTAAATATATATCAAACTGAAAGAAAAATAGATATTAAAATAAATACATAATAGTAAATCCATTACATTATGTAAAGTTTGTGTTCCTGATTGGTTGAAAACTGCAGCAGCACCCTATTTCTTGAGGAGGATGATAAAAATGTTCCCAGATGTGGAAGATAAGCTAATAAACTGGATAGAAGAATGGCTGGATGAAAGAAGACAGAGTTGTTAAAAATGGAGTTTAGTCAAACTGGATTGATGTCAAATTTTGGGTACCTCAAAGTTCAAACTTAGGATCTCTGCTCTTTTTTTGTTCAAATTAATAACAGAGATAAAGGAATAGTCAATAAATGAGTTAAATTTGCTGATGATAGGTGTTGTTAGCTGTGAAAAGGATGCTGCTGACTTGTATAAGGATTCAAATCATTTAGGGAGTTGTGCAAATAAATTCCACATTATTTTAATTATAAAAAATGCAACATATTGCATGTTAGTTATCATAATTTAAATTATAAGTATAATATCGATGGGAATAACAGTGGAAGTCTTCAGTAAAAAATTAATAAATTTACACTGCAAGTTCAATATTGTACTTAATAATTAATGAAAAACTAAAGAAAATCATCTGTAAATCAACCTTTCGTTCCATGCTACTTTCCCATTGGAACAATGTTAACTAAATATTAGTGATTTATCACCTTACCTTGTTATCTGATATGTGTGACATGTCAAGACAAGATAAAATATAGTTCCAGTAAAGCCCATACATGTATATTATTACGTGGATAAATTTATCAATAGCCAAATTTTAATAACGAAGTAAAAGCTTCCCTGTGTCTCTATGAAAGTACAAGAGAGATTCTACTATCACACAAATTGATACTTAAAATACCATAATTTACAGATACGTACCTGTACTAACCTCAACTAGTTCCACATTATGAAACAATATAGTTCGTATACTGTTCATACCACTTTTTATCATAGGTTGTTGTAGAACACATTCATTCACTGTAGCCACACTCAACAATGTAACATTAGTGAACTGTCATTAGGACACAATAATACATTTACACCCCAAGATGTGATATAAAGCAAACAGTTTCCAAGAGAATGCATAGGCTGTTTACAATATCCATCATCATTTTGTATGGTTGTTGATTTGTATTTAGCAGACATATCTGTATATCAGTTTATCCATTATGTAATTTGTACCACAAAGTTTAATATGTGGCCTTGTTTCTATGAAATAAATGGCTACAAAGAATCTTAAATGGCTTTAAAATTTTCTCTGTTTTTAAATGTAAATGCTTCCAGATCCAGAAAACCAGCCATACTAAAGTACAAGATGAGAGAGAGCTATTGTTTGATGTGTAACCAAATGTTAGTGGTTCAGCCAATTTGATCTGACAAAATGTTTTTGGTTTTAACATATGCTTATGTGTTGCTAACAATTGGCAGAATACAGGTTTAGTGATAATTGGTATGTTTTTAGAGCTGAGTGACAACTAGTGGGAACACAGTTGTCTTGAAGTAAATCATGCAAATTCAACACATATTACTACTGTAGATATTTTCATTTGTATTTTGGTGTACAATAATACACATTTTGCTTGTGAGGTTTACGTAGTTGCAACTTAAAATTCAAATTTACAGACTACATTTGCCAGAAAACATAATTCTCTGAAACCCCTTATTAACAGAAGTATTGAATACAAGTCTAAAGAGGTTATAATTTCATTTTAAAGGTCATTGGTTAACCCACATATAGATAATTGTGTTTAGTGTTAATAAGGATACTGAAATGAAATGAATTCATACAAAAGAGAATTACTGGGATGGCACCTATGATGGAGGATTAAGTTCTTTAAATTGTTTTATCTTGTAAAACAAAATTAGAAAGTATCTGACTGAAGTATTTAAGACTGTAAATGGGTTTGATAGTATTAATACATCATTTTTTTCATACTTAACATTGAGAACAGTAGGGCAGGTTTTAAGATTTTGATAGAGATCAACAGTCCCCTTGTTGTCCCTAAATATTATTGTTCTTCATACTTAATAGTGAGAATGGTAGGACTAGAGAATACAAATATAAATTTTGGGATTCTGTTCTGTATCATATCAATACCTGAATAGCATCTGAATTCTTGAGGTTTATAGAGGTGATATCAGACACATCACTGACTTTGAAAATAAGGAATGTTAAAGTAACACTTGATAAATATTTAGTACAACTATTTTTCATTCTTTCTTCTAACTGTTAAGATAATTAACATTGCTTACCTTTTATCATAAACTGGTTTTGTACTTCCCATGTCTTGTTATTACCACTCTAAATCTTTTCACCTAGTATGCTGAGGTGTAGATTTGATCTGAATTTAATGCAAGTTTTGCAATTTATAAACTTGTTGAAACCATAACTATAAGGTCTTGCTACACCGAGCTGCACATATAGATTTATATAGCTAAATATTATGTCTCAGGACAGCTTAGGAATTTACATTACACATTCTACCCCACTGGAACCACTGAGTTGTTGTTATGCAAGTTTTACCTCATACAGTTCATACATTTCAATACCAACTAGATATAATACTATACCTAGAAATTAAGGAAAGTTTGGTTATATTTTACTGAAAAGGCATTCAAAACTATACAAATTGAACAGTATAATATCAATTATACTGCACCACAAGAAGCTGTACCTATATATGTCGTTATGCCACATGACATGCACCTTCCAACAATAAATGTAATATTGGTACCAAATATGAACTACAGCTTCTAACAAGGGGTGTTTATAACCATTACAAACTTTAAAATTTCAAGTGAGAACAGCTATATGTTCAACAACACATAAATAATGTAAACTTTTGTTTATTTTAATCTATTTTCTTAATGTAATAGCAATCATTTTCATATATTACTACGTAGATGCTTTTCATTATCTCTTCATGTAATTAGTTATCATTTACTGTTCTCTAATTGACCTTCTGGTATTGCCAATATTTCATTTGCTCATGGGCCATTTGGCAAAGAAATGGAAGATTTATTGACTGTAATTTATTACTTTTTCAGAATGCACAGACTGAACTGTATGAGTGATAAACTACATGGTTCTCTTTTATGGACTTTGAACTAATTCTGACCAGTGAGATACATGTATCATTAATCTGAAAGTATGTTTATTCACAACACTATGTAGTTATTATGTGACAACTGTACTCTACTCTACAATATAGCAATAGAGCACTGGTTCAATAGCCTCAGTGATTTATCCACTGCTAAAACAAAGATTACTTTCTTCTGTGGTCCTACTTAGTTGGTTTTCATTTATATTAAACATATTATTGAAATTACAATCTACATGTATTACCTTTCACTTACTATAATTCTACTCTATAAATATCATTAATGTAAATATATAAAAAATAAAGCCATAAGTACCAACCCTTTGAAACACATCACTGATAAAAATAATCCAGTTTCATTTTAACCATACTCCATTAATAACAAGGAGCAACTCGGTTTGTTTACATCTTAGTAGGTATATGATCCTATCAGATCGAACCTTGCCCACTGACAGAACTGTCCATTGAGACAGCAGCTCAGTTTGTTTACATCTTAGCACTTCACATGATTACAATGGTTGACTTGTTTGCTATTTGATGTCATAAACACCTATAGAGTGACCCTAACTACGACATCATGAAAATGAACCCCATATTACTTACAGTTACACTAAATAAAAAGTATAAATGTTAATTTACAAGTATATATTTTAAATTAAGTTTAAGTCTATCTTAATACCTGTCGCAATTCAAATACATTAACTTACACATACTATAATTCTAACCTTAAACTAATAATTGCACCAAGCTTGTATTGAATCAGTGAAGGAACAGACTTAAATGACGACCTTCAAGTTCTTACTTGAAAATTTGAAATTAAGCATTACAATTTACACTACAGTACACATACAGTCAGTCATTCCTTCCATCATAACCTAAATTCAAGATAAAGGCTTAAGTAAAATAAAACTTGGATTCTTTTACTCGGTTTAAATCATTAGTAAGACCACAAAATTCGGAAGTTTATGCTTGTACTATAAATTATTGTTAGTCTAACTCTTAACTTACAATATAACTTGTATTTCTAATTTTTTACCAAATGTTAGGGTTATTTAGTTATTGCTTATTTTAAAACAAAAATTTCAATTGGCACTAATAGTTACCTACCTACTTTTATGATTTGAAACGTTAGTAATAGGGACATTTAAGAAGCAAAAAGCAATGATATACTTGGTTAACTTTCAAAGTTACGTTTTTTAATATTCTAACTTTGACCGTACTTCATTAAATCTCTGAATACGATTATCAAACGAATAATCCCGCCGTCCAATGCGACTTAAGAGCCCTCTTTCAATGGGCTCAAGAAGCTTCAAGCTAAAAAAAACCAGTAAAACACAAGATTAATAAAACAGTTATTTATTAAAACATTTCGAAAACACTCTCTTAATTAGATACTTACACAATTTACAAAAACTAATATTTTTCTTCCTTCAGGAAGAATCAATATTATTAAATAAAATATAATATAACACAACATTCTGAGGTAATATGGGGACAATTAGTACACCTTGGCTGTTCCATCCTCTAAACTAAAACTATTAATTAATAAATTGAAAAACATATATACCTTAAAGCCAGCCCTTATTATTTATTCCTCAGTGGTGCAGTATTATGTCTGGGGACTCACATTGCTAGAAACAGTGTTTCGATACCCGTGGTGAGCAAAGAACAGATGATCCGTGATGACGAAAAAACCCACTTGTAGAGAAAATTATATATTTGAAAACGACTGGCATGGGTGGAGAAAGCACTAGTAGAGGAGCGAATAACGTTTCGACCTTTTTTTCTTGTGAATCTGACGATGACCGAAGGAGGTCGAAACGTTGTTCGCTCCTCTACTAGTGCTTTCTCTACCTATACCAGCCGTTTTAAATATAAGAGAACAGATGGTCTGGCATGGCCAGATCGTTAGAGCGCTCGACTCCTAATCTGAGGGTCGCAGGTTCGAATATCCGTCACACCATACATATTTGCCTAGGGGCGTTATAATATTTCAGTCAGTTCCACTGTTCGTTGGTAAAACAGTTGCTTAAGAATTAGGAGTTGGTGGAAATGACAAGCTGCTTTTCCTTCAGTTTTAAATTTTTAAATTAAGAACGGCTAGTGCAGATAAGCCTCATGAAGTTTTGCGCGAAATTCAGAACAAACAAACAAAATTTATTCTTCATGTTTATCAAGCTATCTCTTAAGTTCACTTAAATGTACTGCCTCAACAACATCCGAAGGCAACCTATTCCAAAGCGCAACCACCCTGTTAGAAAAATAAAACTTCCTTAGCTGAAGATGACCCCTACCATCTCAAAACTTATATTTGTGTTCCTGAACCCTACTGCTATCAATGTTAAGTGTGGAAAAGATGGTGCATCAACACTATTAATCCCCTCTAGAATCAAATACATTCTAACTCTTCTTTTTCAAGAAAAAAACAATTTAAGAGATTTCAACCTCTCCTTGTATGACAACCCCTTCATCCCAGACACTAGTTTCGTAACCATTCTTTGAATCCTTTCCAACAATTCAATTCCAACAATGCCTTTCCTGAGGTAAGAAGCCCAAGGTTGAGCACAATATTCCAAATATGGCCTACCAATGACCTATACAAGAAAAGTAAAACTTCTTTAGATTTGGATCTAAAATTTCTGTAGCTACAACTACAAATCCTATTTGCCCTACCACTAGCAACAGAATTTTGTCTGGATACATTTATATATTGATCAACCATTACATCAAGATTCTTTTCTTTGGTGACAGTGCTAAAATTATTCCCATCCCAATTATACGTATAATTCAAATTAAGATAGCCCACGTATATTATGTAGCATTTATTATAAATAACACTCAGTTGTCATTTACTTGCCCAACTCACTAAATGAACAAAATCATTTTGTAATTCTGCAGCATCCTCTTTATAGCTAGCAATACTCAAGACTTTAATATCGTGCAAACTTAAGTAATTTATTGACCACTCTTTCATATTTGTCATTGATGCAAATCATAAAGTAAAGGTTTTAAAACTGAGTCCTGAAGTACCCCACTTGTGACTTGTTTGTTTGTTTGTTTAAAATTAAGCACAAAGCTACACAATCGACTGTCTGTGATCTTTTCACTACGGGCATTGAAACCTGTTTCTAGTATTTGTTAGTTCATATACAGATCGATATGTCAGTGCTCCCCACTTCCTTGTAACATTAATCTAGGATGACTGAATTGCATTTGTAATAACCCCTTGTTTTCTTCGATCCAGCAACTCTTCTCTCCAACTAGCTAACTCATACCTCACATCTATAGAGATAATTTTTTACATGTCTATAATGTGCATCTTCTCAAATGCTTTCTAAAAATCCAGATACACCAAATTTACACTCTTACCCTTATCAATATAAGCAGTAACCTTTTAAAAGATATGTCCAAAGATTTGTAAGGCAAGATTTTTCTCTTAGTGAAACCATGTTGACTATCAAATAAAATTATAAACTTCGTCAATGACTTTGCAAAACATCTTTTATCAGGCTTTCAAAAACTCTTCTTACAAATGATGTAAGACTAATAGGTCTATAATTACTGAAACAATTTTTATCATCTCTCTCGAAAAAGAGGACCTATATTAGGTAACTTCCAATTCGTAGTACCTGCTTACTATTCACTTTCCCCCTCCGTGTCACAGTGGACGTCTGTGAACCCACACCACAAGAAACTGGGTTTCAATACCCGTGTTGGGCAGAGCACAGATAGCTCATTGTGTAGCTTTGTGCTTAATTTAAAAACAAACAATAAAAACCTGGCAAACATTCAAAGAATGGCAAAAAGTAGTAGCAAGTGGCTCACATATCCAATCTTTAACCTCCTTCAAAGCCATTGGGGAAATATTATTTGGCCCATGAACCTTATCGTTCTTTAAATATTCCAATTTTTTTCTTAATCAGCTCAGAAATAATGCACTTATTTTGTTCAATCTTATTTCCTTTTATCAACTGTTCAAGATATGGACTATCGCTTAAATCTTCGTTAGGAAAAACTTAAAACAAGCAAAATTTAATAATTCATCCATCTCATAATCATCAGATATGAACTCTCCTTTATCTTCAAAGACTTTCTTTTATCCTAACAAGTTGTTTATTGTTTATCTATTTTAAAAAGTCCTTACTTAATTTTTACGTTTCAGCCATCATTTTCTCAAATATTGTTTTTGATGCTGTTATTTTTTGTTTCACTAACTTTCTTGGTTTTATATAATCTTCTAAACCTCCTGTCATATTAACCAATTTAAATTCTAAAATTTATTATAATTTATTTGTTTTTATCTCCTACACTCTTTGTGAGCCAACCCTAGCTTTTACATGAAATTGGTCTGTTGTTGTTTTGAATTAAGCACAAAGCAACTCAATGGGCTATCTGTACTCTACCAATCAGAGGTATCGAAACCCGGTTTTTAGCGTTGTAAGTCCGCAGACATACCGCTGAGCCACTGGGGGGCGGAAAATGGTTTAATTAGATATATCTCCTTTATTCCACATTCAGCGAGACTCTTAAGCCCCCAGTAACAAAAGATACAGTATTAATCAATTAAATACGTTATATTTGGTAACTTAATTGCAATCAGAACTCTAAACAATATCATGCGGCAAAATATATAGGGAAATTTCCAGTTATTCACGTAAATAAAAATACGATTAAAATATACACAATAAAGCACCAGTAAATACAGAATAATTAAAATATAAGATTTATAATTTTTTGTTATTTCAATAAAATGCATTGTTTTTACCGTATAACTTATCTATGTCTTTCTAATGGGATTCAGCACGCAGATAAATACTCAAAATTGAGTCTTTAAACGAAAAGCAGCGCCGAATCAACTTACATGAATTAAATGATTACTTTTACATACGGAATTGTATTTAGCCAATAGTCTGCTTTCAACATCCACTTAAAGCAGAGTATTGCAATATATTAAAATGAAACTGAGATAACCTTAGAATAATAGGATAATTCCACCTAATAACAGGACGTTCTACAATATATTTATTACAAAGCAATACTGAATCTTTAAGTAGCTAAGTTCATGATAGGAAAAGACTGAATAATATGTATGATGCAAGTAAATAGTTTTTATTTATTCATAGCCATAAACACATAATGTATCAACTCGCTTTTACGAACAAAGAATATTGTAATTTTTTTTATTTAGGATTAGTTATCTTCAACTGATCAAGCAAAATCATCTACCACATAATGTTTTCTAAGTCTTAGAGAACATCAGATTTACCCAGAGTGACTAGCATTTAACATATGACAGCTTTTGCTCTTGGAGCACGTAGGAAGCTGTCACCTCAAGAAATCACCTGAACTTTTGTTGAAGGTCAATAACTGTTAACATTTTTGCATAACATAAAGTATTTCAGCAATATTTTACACATCAATAGTTGTAGCATCTATAGAATGAAAAGGAAGATAAAAATGCACCAGTTTAATTATTTTCTTGCCCACGTATTAAAACGTGCATGCAACACAGACGCCACACCATTTAACAAAAAAATGCAATGCATAATCAACCTTTATGCATGAAAATTTTAATAATTCCAGATACACAACGATTTTACAATTATAATACTCTTTAACAACAGTTCAGACTAAATTTTCATACGACAAAAATACTATTTAACACAGGTTCAAGCATACACTTCAACATGATTAACATCCTCTTATAATATAACCAACAACTCATTAACAATAAACTTTAGCCCTAATAAAATATATTGAGCATAAAATAGAACGTTTTAGTAATGGACGAGATCCATAATAATGTTATAAAATTATGCTATATCTTAAACAGGAGAATGTATTTTAATGTTACATACACAAAATATTATACATTACACAACAGTAGTAACCCAATGTTCTCTCTGAAGCAGTGGTTCCCAACCTTTTATTATCCGCACCCCTAAAAAAATTTAATATGTTCTCGCACCCCTCACAGTAATTATTTATTTAAGAATAAAGGTAAAGGTGGCCAAAACAAAAGTTATCTCGCACCCTCTGGAACGCTATCTCGCACTCCCAAGGGGTACGAGCACCCCTGGTTGGGAACCACTGCTCTAAAGTGACCACTACAAACACATATTATTAAAGATCACTGAGATACTGAAAAAATAGCCCTTTAAAAAATTCAAAGATTTAATTTACATATTATATAGAAACTAAAACGCTCTTTAACAGTTGTAAAAAATGTAGGCATAACACAAGACCTTTTAAATTATCTCACAATGGTTACAATTTCAAAATTCAGAATACCCATGATAAAAAATTCTCATATAACAAAAAGAAAAAGAAAAAATACAAAACAAAGTACTTGCTCTACTTTAGTTCCATTAGAAGATAGATCCTATTTTTGACCCATTGTCCGATAGTTGGCTGCCACTGTTGTTAAACGATGCCAGGGACCTACGTGTATCCACCAGTTTGGCTTGCAAAAGACAGGCTTTCTTTTTATGTTCTAATGGATAGTGTGCTGTAGTTAGTCTTTCTCTCCTTTATATAAGGTCATGTTTCCTGTTCAATGGCCAACGGGTGGTCAACTCTTAGCAGTGCCTTTCCCGTGTAAAAATCTGCTGCAGTGTGTGTATGTGTGTGTGTGTGTGGAATGAGGTAGGCCATAATATCTATGGACAAAATAATCAGAATGCCACTGGGTTGTTTCACAATACCTCTTTTTTGGTTATGTCCCTAACTTTATTTTGGCTATGGTCTGGGGCTGTTAAAATTGAAATTCCCTCCCACACCGTTCAAGTGCTGAAAGCAGTCTTAAATCTACTTTAATCACCTAATTCAACATATTGTTAATCAGAAGCTATGTGTAATGTAATGAACCATTAAGTACCTTCCAGCACATTCAGATATCTATCTTCACATAATACTGAAAATTTATTCACCTGTTTAAAGTTCATTTAGAACCTTGGCAATCAGTCCTTCCTTCTAACAATAATTACTAAATAAAAAGAAACATTCTCTGAAAGATGCATTATTCTAAGCTTCACTACCCACTCAGCTTCAGTGCGGATAACATTCATAATGCTTCAAAAACCTCTGTACCGTAAACGTTTTATCAAGTAGATATCACCCATATCCATATCATGATTTATAATTATTGCAGCACCCAACCATAAACCTCGTCCCACAAACACATTAACAAACTCTTTGAACAATAAAAGAGTTCTTGTTTCTTTTATGAATCAAGATTGTCAACACACTTCAAGAAGAAAAGGTGCTCTGGAAGTTATGGATTAATTTGCTTTTGAGGCACATTGGCTATGAGACCAGGTATTCAGCTTGTGTAATTTCTGTCTCTGTTCCTACAATGATCACCATTCCAGCAGAGAACAAAATAAATATGTGTAATTTCAGTAGGTTTGGTAACTTAATGAAGAGTAACTGTATGCTGAATGAAAATAGGGCAACAAATTTTTCAAACCTATCATGCCGAATGTGCCTAAAGTTCCACTGAAACAACGTCTGTAATTATAGACTAACATTGGTACAGCATTCGCACACACATAGTTATTTCATCGTGTGTTTGTTTTCTAGACAAAACCCAAAACGTGTTGCACACACTGCAACAATTGATAACATGCTACTAATATTTGGAACAATTCATACATGCAGTCTACTGTTCTTGCCCAATCTGGTTTGCACCGAGCGAACATACTATAGAACTCCACTCCACCTGTTGTTCAAGTGAAAAATACTAAAACTTTTCACAGCAAGTCCAACCTTAAAATACTTATGTGAGAAGTAAAAACTGTTCAATATGTAGTATTGCGAAGATGAAGCATGAGTCATAACTTTATACTTATGTATAGTTTCTTTTTCCCATTTGATAGAACAAAATTTGTACTTAATGGCCAAAACAGTGGCCTTCTCAAGTGTGTCATTATATGGCTAGGCAAAGAAGGTCCAAGAATCTCCAGTGTCCACTAAAAACTTTTAAACCACGTGCTATTATCCACACGTACAATGTGATGAGGAATCAATGACTCTCGAAACCATCAACCAAACCATCAGGTGTACATTGATTGCTGCATTTGTATAAGCTGTTAGCCAGATCTAACACAAACTAAACTAATTTGAAACTAGCTAGAATAGCTACAGCAATGGCTGATTTTGACCTTGTTTCCGTGTGTTGCTGCTTGAGTCTGAATGGTCTGTCCTTGAAGAAGAAGGGTCCACCTTTCGAAAGCACTCGGGTTATAGAATTTCTATTTCATTTCTCTCCAGACTTCTTGAACCTACGTGTTTCTTTAACATCAGAAATGGTATTCATACCTGATAGTCTTGTGTTGAAACAGAATGTAAAATTTTTCATAATTAGTGTCCAGGTTAAACCCCAGTTGAAACAGAGGTTTTTCCTAACATGATCTTTGTGTCTTTGGGTGCCCCAAACAGTCAAATCCTTTGTTTATGTGCCAACATCTGCGATTCACTTGATGAACTGCGACAGCTTAAATAATCCAAACAGGATAAAAATAGGAACAAGAATAATAAAACGCCATACTTTTAAGTCAGCATAAAGTTCTATTACAGAAACCCATATGTCAGTAATAATTCCAAATAAACATCTTAAAGAGAAAGAAAGCTTCCAACAAGTCTCAGTACTATCTCACTGAATGAACATGATTACAATTCACGGAAGGAGAGCATTACACAGAAAACAGAGCCAAGCAAGTATATTCTTTACTGGAACAAGTGGTGGTCGCAGAATGTAACCCCTATCAAAGATGTGTGCGTGTGTATGTGTGTTGTTTATAGCAAAGTCACATCGGGTTATCTGGTGTGCTCACCGAGGGGAATCGAACCACTAATTTGCTGAAGTTACTTCACTAAAATCTTTCATTTAAGTATTTCAGGTTCTCCCCATCTTAACCATGATACTGCAAATAATCGTTTTGAATTAACATTGTTCTAGTTATTAAAAACTCATAAATCGTCTTCATCTGTAACTTGTTATAATACTTATAAACTGAACTTGTTTATGTACTGTAGCCTACGCTTCCTATGACCTTTGTTACATTGCGTTTGTAACATGATCTACTTTTTTTCTCATTCTGGATTAGTTGAAATCATGTTGGGATTCTAGAGTAATGAAACGAGTGTATTTCTGGACAAGAAATTGCTATAAAACTTTTTAGCTTATTGTTTTACATATGTAGAACGTATATAACTTCAGGTTTTCAATTTGGTCCATGTTCGTTCTCGGATTTAGTCTAATCTCCATGCGGCAATATCAAAATATTTTCATTTAGTATTTTTTACCACGTTTCAATCAACAAGTTGAAAACTAAAATCAAGAAAACATAATATCTCTGCCCCAAATGTATAGTTTTAACTTACTGATTCCTGTTTTAGCATAAGATTGTATTTTATAATATAGTATAGACATTTAATATTTTCATGTGTTATATATGCTTTCAATTATACAGCTGTTCAACATGAAAATTATGGGAAACTAAGACTAAAAATATGTATGATTCCCATTACAGTTGCTCTATTTATTTTAAGGGATTCAAAAATACTACTCGAAACTAGCATTGACTTTTCTATTCTTTATGCAGAGCTTTACTTAAATCGTTTGTCTTTTCTTTTCATAACTGATAAAAATAAACTTTGCTTTTTAACTTTTCCGTCTGTCTGCTTCTATTTTCCTTAATGGTTATCACGTTTTTAGCCAATAAAAATAAAGAACTTGATATTTTGATCCTACGTGACTTGGACATTGGTGCAGTTTGTTTGTTTGTTTTGAAATTAAGCACAAAGCTGTAGTTGGCTGTCTGTTCTCGTCTCATCTAGCGGAGCGAATCCTCAGACATATCCCTGTGCCATTGGGGGGCGGAAGGGGGCACTGTTGCAGTACACAAATGAAAATAATTGTGCTTATCAATCCAGTTAGACCTAAGATTAAACTGTGTTTAATTAGTTCACTCTTTGTTTTAAATGTTGTCAGTAATATTACTATGATTGAACTTGAAATTATCCATGAATTCGTATTTCAATCCATATAAACATGTGTTATTTTTCTTGAAAATTTTTTTACAAGGCTTCACAGGCTTCTGTACATAGTCACCCCCAAGGAAGACAGTCAGTCAAAACTACCCACTATTATTTATTTAGCTAGCCTTGTATGAGAAAATAAAAGATTTGACTTTAGTCTTTTATAGTCTTTGCTCATGAAATTATCCACAAGAATAGGTTTAGGTTTTTCGGATGTCTTAATAGCTTTTCTTCAGATTATTTAAGGCACATATTTCTTTCGAGTTTAATATACTATCGAAAGATGTAGTGTTTTTTAAACCATATGTTATTTTCTTAATTTTATATTTCAGAGCCGAAAGCGTTTTTGTTTGTTTGTTGTTGTTGTTTTTTCAATTTCTTGAGAAATTTGTAATATCACAGATTTCGGAAGCCAAAAATATGAACATTTTATAAATGATACATTTAATACTAAGATCAAATCTTTTGTCTCTACTTCTTGTGCGATGTTGATACTGCTCTCATTATGTGTAACATTTTTTCTTATTATTACATATATATTCACATTTTTACTTAGTTACAAATAGTTCTAGATTGGTTGGTTTTGTGTCTATTTTTAGACCTTTATAAGTTGTGGAATTCTCAACCTAAGAATTATAATGCGTCTAACTTCACTGTATTAGTGCGTTTGATTTGATTTGAAAATTAAGATTACTTAAGCAAAACAGTTGAATTTTTACGGATACATTATATTCAACTGGTCACAGAGATTCTAGATTCTTTGTTGTCCAGTATTAGTGGCTTCTTGTTATTAGTGATCATGAAAATTAATGTTCGATACAATCAGATTATAGTGGCATATATTGTTTCTGGATTTAATCAATTGTTTTCTTGTATTTCCTCTACTTTTGAGTGTGTGAGCGCGCATGCGTTTACACCTCTAATTTTAATATACGACTGTCATGTTATTTTTCTGTGGTAAAGAGTGAATATGTCGCTTTTACTTGTATAAAATTTTGGTTCCTATACTGTACTGTTTTATTGATATTTTATTCGAGTGTCTAACGTATCATCAAGTCAGGGTTTTCCGCCTTCCGTAGTAATACAACAGCATTTTTTTTTTGTTCGACTGTGCGTATGTTCGTTGTTAAGCACAAAGCTGCACAGTGGATTATCTGTATTGTGTCAACCACGAGTATTAAAATTCCGGTTTTTAACTATATGAGCCCTCAGATTTATAGCTGAGCCACTGACGGGCTATTGAACTTTGATTTAGTCAAACCCTGATCACATTTTCCCATCAATCTTTTTTTATTGTTTGTTTTTTTTTTTTTGGATTTCGCGCAAAGCTACACGAGGGCTGTTGCGCTAGCCGTCCCAAATTTAGCAGTGTAAAACTAAAGGGAAGGTAGCTAGTCTTCACCACCCACTGCCAACTCTTGAGCTGCTCTTTTACCAACGAATAGTTGGATTGACCATCACATTATAACACCCACACGGCTTAAAGAGCGAGCATGTTTTGTGTGACGGGGATTCGAACCTGCGACCTTCGGATTACGAGTCGAGCGCCTTTTTATTGTGATTAAAGCCTAATATACGGATACTTTACCTCTGACTGGGCAACCGGTCTGAAACTAGTTAGGTTTTCAGAGGTTTCTTGGAACATGGAGGTGAGAATATAGTAAACTATAAGATTGTGTTGTAACGGTTCTTTTCACAGATTCCGTAGCAAGAAGATTACAGTGTCCAGTCCAATCAAAAATAACACAAACATTTTATTTCTTCGATTATATGTTCTACAGATTAGTTTAACTAATAGTCTATCTTAACATTATAAAACATTGAAATGGTTAAACTGCTAATAAACACAATCACATAATTCTTCACTTCAGATTCAGTATCACTTTCTAACATATTCAAAAATCAACAATAATATGTTGTAATCTATCTCATGTTAATACTGCTGCAACTGGTTTTAAAATTTGGCGGAAAAAATTGCTCAAAGAATAAAATAAAAATTTTAATTAAAGACGTAGCTTACAACACTGCACCTCCTTGGATAGTAAAGTCCCTTGAACAGTTTATTACATAAAGAAAACAATGGTAAATATTTTATAATAAAGTAACTCTTCACAATTTATAACATCAATATTTATAAAAATGGAGATTAAAATGATTGATTTATTAATTACCTGCGTAAAACAAAGTAAAATCTAAATTTTGACGAATAAAACAAACAAAAGCTTTTTCTTAACTCATTTAGTGTTCCTAAAATGTCCAGTTATTAAATATTCTTGATTTTTTTTGGCTTATGAAACAAAGATAGCAAGACCTATTGTCTTTTATCACGATTAGTTATCTTGTCACTTACTAAGTTCTCTTCAGGAAGATGCCCAATGGTATCCACTGATAGTTCCATCCCTGATAATACTCCGACAGGATCTTGACAATAGCTCTCCAACAGATTACTTACTGTTAGTAAAGTTTTCTTTGAAGCTAATCAATTCGCCATTCTTCTACCAACAATTACCTCCAAAATATTTCAAGATGTTTAACCTTTGATGTTGATCACCTGTCTCGCTGTATTTTTTATGTTGAAATTTAAGTACATTGTTTTGTTATCACGTGCTTCCATCTTTCTTTTTTTACACAAGTTCGCCTCTCATGGTGTAATTGGTATATGTGTGTGTGTGTGTTGTTTTTTCTTACAGAAAAGCCACATAGAGCTATCTGCTGAGTCCGCTGAGGGGAATTAAACCCCTGATTTTTAGCGTTGTAAATCTGTATACTTACTGCTGTACCAACGGGAGACTAATTTGTATGCAGTGCATCGACCATGAATATGTTGCACATTTAGGTTTCCTCGTAAAGTCTTTTTCCAACATGCATTCTCCCTCAATATCAGTTACAAACTCAACAAGCCATGTTGTAAAACTTCTCACAGGGAGGGTAACTAACTTTCAAATTTTTGGACATTTGCAAACTTAAATCAAACTACTTTGTTAATACATTTCCAGAAGAAATTTCTCGGCTTTTGTTACCAGAATAGATTGAACAATAGCATTCATAAAATCAATGTGAATAATCACTTTGTGAGACTTTTTTACAAATTCATCTATCAAATCATGGCTTCTTTAAATAACTCATTAGTTATCTCAGTTGTGGCAGATGGATCATTTCCATCTTAAGAATATCATCTCTAATTATTGACAATGGTTGATTCACCATAGCCTCAGATGCAATTTCCATATTTTCTGTAAATCAGTTTGTCTTTCCTGTGGGAAAGTAATTTCTTTTTCTTAAATCTTTTGTCTGCAGTTCCTGACAATTATTACTTTTGGTTACAATCGAAACGCCTTTTCAGTGACTTACTTTCTTCATCCTGAGTAACAAATCTGTCTAATTAAAGAATTTTGCTGTATTTCCTGGCGATACGCCCTTTGAATTAGAGATTGAAATACCTTCTGTCAAGTACATTACTTCTTCCATTTTGAGTAAATAGTTATCTGACTAATAATTTGAGTTTTTCTGGATCTCTTTCAAAAATAATTTATGTTATGTACAATATTTTATCTGATAGTATCATAATTCCTGAATAGTTTCTTTAGTTGTTTATCTTCAACTTTAACTGAGTCAAATTCTATCTTTAACTGAAAAACTCTTTTAAGTAAAAATGTATGCCTACTTTGCTTTTGCCTAATATATCAGACTCTCATTCACTGTTAAAATTGTAAATATCTCATGTGTCAACAAATGTATGGCTTCTCATGAAGCATCTAGATAAGATAAATGATCTAGTCTTCGTATTTCATGAGTTTGGCTAAGGACTAGTTTCCTCCTAATATTTCTCCTAAATTTCGATTTATATAAATAATTCTAACGTAACTCTTAAAATATGTTTGATAAGGTAGTCAGTAATCACTAATGAAAATTTGGCGCGAATTTCAAAACAAACCAAACATATTTCTCATGGAATAAAATGATATAATTGATTAAGTTTGCAAATATAGGTGCGAGCAATTGTATTCTTGAAAAACCATCAGTGATATTCAGAAAGTCTAGTTCCTTTTCATTCCGTCCACAAAGTTTGTTTTTGTTTTCAGTTAACTAGATCCTAGGCTAATTGGTAAAATATTCTCGTTTCTCCAGTTTTGGAGAAATTAACGCAAAGGGCGGCGAAAGTGAGAAAGTAAATTATGATACTGGAGACTAAAATTATGTTAACGGGATATTATGGACTTAAATATATTTAATCTTCATCATATGAGCCAAAGGTTTGGGATGGGGTTAACTCGTAACGTGTCCACTTGTGACGATCACCCCTTTTCAGAGTAACAGGGATCATAAGATCGATGTGTTATTTTAACTCTGACGGGTGACCAGAATGCCTGAAAAAACCTACTTACACTGCTCTGGCACATATTACCTTGAATTTAATTTTAGTAATTTGAATTAGTTGTTGTTCCAAATACTCTGTTGTGTGAGTTTTCCTGCTTTTAGAAAGAACATCAAGGACTGCCTTCTTTGAAAAGTGGAAATATTACAGTTTAATTTACAGATAAGAGACTTTGATTATTTTCAAAATGTAAGTGTTTTTAATGCATCTTTTTGTTGATAACTACAAGAAATAACAGGGTATGAACTAAAGTTTTTCGGAACACAGAAAAACAGCTATAATGTAAGCTAGAAAGTTTGGATATAATAGCATGCACCCAGGACCATTTCATTCAATGGGCGAAAAAGGCAGTATCCCAGGGCCTACCACACGCTGAAACGAGAGAGAAGTATCATTCATTCATTTAACTTTAAAATAAACCGTTTTTTTTTTTTTCGTTTACTTCCTTGTTTTCTTACCACTAATACATTTAATCTATCAAATTGTATGGCATTTTCTTAAAAGCAGGAGGCAGTCGTCTATAGTTCGCCTTGGGCCCACCAGTGCCTTAATGCAAGCCTATATGCACCCGCGTTCTGCTTCAGAGATTAGGCGACCCTGTCACTGTTCCCAGAGAATGTAATACACTAGTTAATTAAGTTACTTGGTGAATAGACAGTAAAAGCTAGAATGTACAACTCTAAAATCTAGATTTCGATTCCCAAATCCAATTCAGTCTTTGTCAGGCATTTAGATTTACTATAAAAACAGGGAGCGCTTAGAGGTTTTCATATCTCTCTTGGTCCCACTCATAATTAAGGGTAATTAAGGTCACGTGAAAAATAAAGAAGAAATAGTAAAGAAAAGAACTTATATGAGATTACAATTGTCATATTAATTGCTTATCTAGTACTAGGGTGTACCTAGGGTAGAAGTAAGTCGCCTCAAGAAGTCCGGGAAAGGTATGGATATTGTAATGATGCATGAATAATACTTCTCGACTTGATTATTATTTCAAATTACAACGCGTTTTTCTTCTTCTCATTCTCAATTCAAATGGCACCTGAGAGATGGAGTGCCCTTTAGGGAGGGGAGAATCTGATTTTTATGCTTGGGCTTGGATAAAATAATCCAGTGTCTGAGAATTGGTTGTGGGGAAAGAAAGAGTGTCTAAAGAAAGTACTTTTTCATGGTTCAGGCACCAAAACAGATAACCTGGGCTGAGCTCTTGTAAAACTGTACTGTAGAAATGGGTCTCTGATGGAAAGATGTTTCTGTAATATTACAATAAAAATGTGAAAAAATAAAGTATTTAAATGCAATTAAAATAGATTGGTAGGGTGAAAATATTATGTCAAGCTGAGATATATATTCTGGCACACTTGTCGCCGGAATCATAATTGTTATTTGGATGAAGTAGTATGCAGATGGCTGTCATTGGAAAATTCCACAAACATCGCTAGGAAGTTCACGCCAGTGAGCAGGAGGCGACAGGAGAGGTTGTGTAGAGGTGATTTTTTTTTCATGGCTGTACTAGGTTATCCATTTGCCCTCGGTTAGAACTTCACTATTTTTTCCCACGTGTGCTAGTTGAGTGAAAACAGATTGACTGTTAATGAATATGAGTTTGTGTGGTAACCTGTACAGGATCTAGTTGGATGGTATGGTCACAGACTGCTGACGTTTTCCTGGTTGATGTTCGAGTGTGTTGGTTTTTCATAAACAGCCAACTGTCTTCAGTGATCTGTGTGTGCTTGATCTCGGTAGCGTCTGAGTGGTTGTTGATTTGTATGTTGACTGATGGTTGGAGGATGGTCCTGTGTTGAACTGCTTGTCTGTTGAATTGTTCAGCTCTGCTAGGAAATATAAAGCAATCATGTGAAAGGATGTGATCAGCAGTTTTCTTGAAGATAGTGCTTATCTTCAGGAAATTAGTTGTTTTTTCAATCTTTCTGGAGTGAATCCTGTGAACTGCTTTAATCTTGAATTGAGTGATGTCTGTAAATACTTGGCATATGTTATCAGTAGCGATAAAACAGAGAAAACTTTAATATTACTGTTAGATGGTTGGCATTTCACGAACAGACAAGAGTTCCACATTAAGGTCATCATTTCAAAGAGATTGGACCAAAATATCACCCTTACATTGTAGTTTTTTCTTGGAGGCGTCATCGGCAATGTTTGGTTTATTCTGCAGAATAAATTTCAAACATCTATCATAGAGAGAAATAATTCGATATCCTATTGATAAACGTTGGTGAAACCGATAGATTGGATGGTGGTTCGGTACAGGACGAAATAACATTCATTCATTGGTGTGGGAAGCAGGCCTAGGTCATTTCGGGAATGATAGCATTTCGTTAAAAACTGCGGAAGAAAGTGTTCGATTCTCTGTGTTGGACAGAGTTATTATAATATATTGTGCAACTCTGAGTTAAAACAAATCCAAAAAAAGTATATACCGGAAAACACTACTTAAATACAACCACCTATGGTACCTGAGTTCGTGTGCCATGTTTGGTTCAATAGTTTATAAATGGATATCTGAAATTCGTTTCAAACATATCGCTCCCCCCACGGAGAATGGCTATGGACATAAAATACAATACTATATTCGTGTTTAACGATTTTGTAAACATACTTCTAAACATTGATAATACTTGGATGATGTTATGGAAAAGTTTAGACCCACACTTTAGTAAGATTCATGTATTTTTTGGTTGATACAAAATATACACAATGCGTTATTGACGTTATGCTAACAACAAAATGTTTAATGCTATTAGACCTCAGGCTTATTGCTGGGACACTGAGAAGTTGGAAGCGCCATATAAATAAAAACAACCCTCGGTTCACACTAAAGTAGTATACGGGTACTTCTGTTTTCTTCCCACAAGAACATTCTGGGTATATGATCTATAGACCCCACCTGTTGGTTTTGTGCTACTCCCAACTACAATCGAAAAGAAACGTTGACCTTGGTCCTTCCTGCTTTTTGCTCGCTTGAAACACTCCGTGAGGAAAGTATGAAAATCATTATATATGCTCAAAATCTCTTTATCTCTCTCCTTTTCTTTTTCTCAGCATAAGTCTAAATCCTTTTCATAGATGGGGATGAAGAGAAAGGGTTTTCTGAACATCCCTGGTTGCGGCTAATTCTAAACCCTTAGTTTGGATTTCAGCATTTTAAATCAAAATATTACTATCATGATCTGACTAATGCCACAAGACACTTGATTCTACTTGTTCCAAAACTATGAGAAAAGTTCGAGGTCAAAAAATGAAATTTTCAAAGAGACAGCATAAGTCAATATAGTGATTATATTAGTTCCATATAAAACTAATCATCTTTTTATAGTACATGTGTTGTAATATAGACCCATACATCAAGTAAAATAGTTTTGTTAAAAATTGGTTAGCAAAAATTGCGAATTTTAAAAATATGATAACAAGCACAAGAAATATACCTAGTATTCTGGATATTGTGTAATTTGGAAGTCTAACTTCAAGACTTACAGAACTTTATTTTAATTGAGGTGTTAATACCCTTTTCTTCTTCTTTTTAATTTCACGCAAAGCTACACGAGGGCTATTTGCGCTAGCTGTCCCTACTTTAGCACTGTAAGGCTAGAGGGAAGGCAGCTAGTCATCACCACCCACCACCAAATCTTTGGCTATTTTTTAGCCACGAATAGTGGGATTTACCGTCATATTATAACGCCCCCACGGCTGAAATGGTGCGCATGTTTGGTGCGACGGGGAATCGAACCCGCGACCCTCAGACTACTAGTTTAACGCCTTTAACTCACCTGGCCATGCCGGGCCAAAAGATCATTTTTACCCCGGGGGAAATCGAACGCCGGTCTTTCGCTTGACAGGCGGGGATACTTATCACTATACGACCAAGCACTATATCCATACCAGCCGTATTGAGAATACATTTTTACTTCAAGTGGGTTTCTCGTCATCACGAGGTCCAGTTCAATCTGCACTTTGATATTGACTAAGTTTATTTGTCATATCTGCTATTGTGCAGCTATATAATTTGAGTAATTGAATAGTGGACAATGGTACTTCTCCTCACTTCGCCAAGCCAGTATATAGGTTTTCTCATAGTGACAACAAATAATGCTCAAACCAACAGTACGTTTGAAGCACAACAAAAATTAAAATATTAGTAAAGTTTCCATCAAAAAATAAGTACCGTATTTCTCGATGTATAAGATGCACTTTTTTTAAAAAAAAAGTTGTCTCAAAATCTCCCTTCGTCCTTTTCACCAAAGGTAAAAAATTTTATGCCTTCATGTTTTCAGTGAATTCAGTGATGCAAAAGAGGATTTTGAAAGTTTTCATAATGAATGAACAATGTTTTGATGTAAATGTATGAAACAACCATATTTTATTTTATTGTGCACACTACTTTTGAAGTATTCTACAGAATAATAAAAGATTATACTGATGTTAAATGAATAAACAAATAATAACCGTGAAAAATAGTTTTCCTCCTGAAGATGGCCTTGAAAGTGGGGATGCGTCTTATACACCGAAAAATACGGTAATATTGGGGAAATATGAAACGTGAGCGAAGAAAAAACTTTAGTCTAAAGACTCGAACTTTTAAATGGTTTTCTGGAATTTATTATATCTACAGTGTGTTTAAGCTTAATAGATATATTCATAATATTTAGTTTTTGTATTTCTGTTAGACGTTGTATCTTGAAATTTACAGTCCAATTGGATCTGGAACAAATTTATTCACAAAATGCTCTGATGGAATTTAACTAAATTTTCCGTTGTGCTGCGTGATATTATGTTGAGGTAGACTTCTCTGTTACTATTATTTATTTTTATATTATTATAATTACTATTAGTAATAAGATTAAATATTTTACCTTTTACTTGCCTTTCAAAGTAAATTACTTTAATTTCTGAATTTAAAATAAAAATTCTAACCCTCCGCACTAAAGTAGAGAAAAACAGTAATACTATAAGTAATATGTAATTCAGCCTTTAAAATTAAAATAACGTTTTGGATTTTCATTTGATTTTAGTGGTGAATCTAGATATATTACTTGTAAGTGATATTAAATTATTATTCATTAATTTATAAACTACAACGTAAGAAAAATTTATGCAAGCTACAACTCTTCTAATATCTAGTTATGCAAGCATAGAATTGTGGTGTTTAGTAAAACCAATTGTATCTTTTAAAAGCTCGGAAGTAAATGGTTGCCATTCCCTTTCCAGCTTCGTAAATTAGCAGAACAAAATCTTAAAAGGGAAAATGACAGACTGTTAGAAGTCTAATGGGCTTAATGAATGAAAGTCACCATCCAACAAAGCATTCTCCTATTTTATTCCTACTATAGCCTTTAAACGTTTTTCACTAGTTTAGTAGGATTTGCAAATAATTCAACTTGTTGCACATTCTGAATTCTACCATATATTGAAGCAAACGTTTTACAAGTTTATATTTAACCAGAAAATTTGATTCTTGTATAAAAAGTCTGCATCTAGATGCTTTTTTTTAAAGCTTAAATCTGTTATATGTACGTGTGCAAAATGACTGGCTGAAACATTCATAATTTTAAACATTTGAATCATTTTCCAATTGTTTCTTTGCATTCCAAAGAAAACAATTTTAAAGAAAATTTCAAGAATATTTAAACATACATGTAGCTTGGCAATATTAATCAGTACATTTGATGATCTTAATAAGCCTACATGGGAAAACAAACCCTGTATGTATGTGTATATAATGGTGTCAGAAACTCTAAATTGTGAACATTTATATATTGTATATTAGGATAATAAACTGAAATAAATGTTAACTGATCAGATAAATTTTAATGACTACTGACACTGTAGCTGTTTCCATAGGCCAATGCATGCTAATGTGTGAATTTTTAGTTTCTGTCTTAGTTATGATTTTCTTTATCATTTCTGCATACTTCATTATACTGTTTGGTTCAGTTATATATTTATTTGCTTAAACATTCTCTCACCTGCTTCTTGGTGAACATTAAATGTTAAAGTCACTTTTATAACAATGATAATATAAGATTCCTCTTTGTTGTGGATGTTCATGACTATGTAATACTTTTAGTAGTTTTATGACATAATCTTTTGGTCTGAAAAGATGATAAAACCTTACTATTTGGAATTAGACTGATGAAGATGAGAGAAAGGTATTAGTCAATATTTGAGAGTTTTAAAATTGTGCTATGTAAAATGTTTGATTGTTAAAATAATTAATACAGATACTTCCCTGATTATTATTTGTGAATTAATGTTATTTTATTACAGAAGGTTGATTTTTTTTCATAGTTCATTAATATTCTTATTATTTTGAGTTTTTTTATCTTAACAGCATGGTGGCTTTTTTCAAAGGTTTTTATTTTTGTTTGTATTTGAAAATTAAGGTATTTCCTTACAAAGTCCTAGAATGGAACTACTTAATTACATGTAGAAATTTTGTGAAACTTAGGTTTAATAAATCTCCTGTTTTTTTGTTTGTTTGTTTTTTTGCACCTTGTATAAATAATGCTATTTAATAGGGTGTTACAAAATTTCAGCATACTTACCGTAAGAATGGCTCAATTTTATTTTATAAAAATCTAAAAATCAGATTTCTGACCAAAACTACTACTGTCTCTTACCAATTTTAATGGCTGGAAGAATGACCTCAGTAGGCTTATTGTCATTTGTCACCAGTCACTTTTTTCTTAACATGAAGAAAATATTCATTCAATTTTATCTTATTAATTATACATCTACTGGTGGGATAGCTCTGAATTTACCAACTTACAGTGCTAAAATCTGAGGTTCAATTCCTTGCAATGGAAGCAGTAGATATCTCATTGTAATTTTGCTCTAAAAACAATTAACACTATTAATGTAATGTAATTTCAGTAATGTCTTCAAGAATTATCCAGAATATATTTCTAAGCTGTGTCACATCCTCAATCTCTTGTATTAATAACAAGAAAGTGATACTTCAGACAATATGAAAATCATGCTCTGTTGGTAGTTATTAATAGTCATGTTCTGACAATTCACCATGTTATTACTACTACAAGCTAGTGATTATTGCATTTACTAAAGGTTATGGCAAGAAATAAGAGCACTCATATGCATGTAATTTTATATCAAAGATTTTTATTGTCATATGTACAGACCAGAGACATTGTAAAAGCATACTGTTGTTATTCTACTGGTAATGTATTAAAGAAATTAAAAAAATAACTAAATTACATTCATTATTAATATATTTTTTTTTTTTGTCTGTTTAATATTCATAGAGTATTCTGGTTTTGGTGTTCGCTGATTTTAGAAATTATTCTTTACTTTTTAAAATATCCTCACTTTTAAGCATTTTCTTTCTTAGTTTTAATATTAGTCAATTGTGCACAAACTATAGTATGTGCAATGCATGCATTTTCTTACAAGTTGTTTTTTTCTTCCACAGATCTTTACACTGCCATGGTGTTCTACTGGTATTAATTACAAAATAAAATACACATATGCACTACTGTCTAATTTCCAGTTGGTAAAATGTATTTACTGCTAAGCAAATGTAATGTTAATTTATTGACAACTTCTCTTTTGAGATGTCGTCTGTGGTACTCCCAAGTTAGGGAACCATGTCATTTTCTTGCAGTGCTAAAAAGTGAAATTAATTTGGTAAATATTTCTTCCCTCAGATCATTTTGCTCAAAATTTAGGGACCTCAACATTTCCAAACTTGAATATGCAGTTCTAATTAAATCACAGTATTTGGCAAAACAGCTTGGCTGTACTCGTAGCACTGCAGCTACTCTTTTGAAGGTTAATGAATCACTTCTAACCATGACACCGACACAAATTTCAAAATCAGTAATGGTTATTAAAAATATATTTACAATTGAAGACATCTTAAATCACCCCAAAATTTTAAGCATTAATCCTGGATTTATGGAACAACGACATCAGATTCTAAAGGAAGTAGGATTTACCAATATAACACCTGGAAAAATAGTCCAGTAAGTTCAACAGATTTTGAAGGTTTGTCTTATTAACACAACATTATCCATATACTTGTTTAATTTATATACGTAGATATAGTTTTAAGTAGTTATAAACATACATCCATTAACCCATATTTTGTTGCTTCTAAGATTCTAGTAAGTAGTGTGGGTGACTCATTTGAAACTTTTGTATGCAAGGTGGTTTTGAAAAGCAACATATTTGCATGATGTTGTGCATATTGAAAATGTAGCTCTGAATTTCCATTTGATATGCTGTTTCCAGAAAAACTTTTCATACATTTAAAATGTTTAATTTCTTAAAGCCTCAGTAAATATTCAAGTGCATAGAAAATTACTCAGTAATAGTAGTATGAATTTACTGTAGGTTAAATAGTGTGACATATTTAGATAGTGCTTGGGCATTATATTGTACAAGAAAAACAGTTATGGTTTTGTAGTTGTACATATAACACTTAATGTACTGAAAAAGAAGAAATTTAAATATGCTTATTGTAACTTGTATGCAAATATGTATTCCAGTAAATAAGAACTAACTATACATTGTAATTGTAGTACAATATTTGCCCTATGTTATGAGAGACAATAATAATATAAACAACATATATGTAGATCTTAAATCTGGTTTGGATGCTTATAAGATTCTCTAAAAATTTGCAGTCTTTAGTTTTTTTCAGAAATTTATATATGTAATATAGCTTATTGGTTAGGACAAATAAAGTTCAGTATGGAATATGATATGCAAGAGTTTTTTTTTTCATAATGAAAGAACTACTGAACTGAAACTGTAGTATTGCCACCTCAGTATATGTAATACATTTTTTATGTATCTTTTATTTTTAGGTTTTCAAAGTTAATGGCAAAATCCCCTCATCAGTTAAAAAAGAATGAGCTACTTCCTGCTTTGTGTGATCCATTGAAAAACATGTTATCTTACCTAGATTGTCCTTTGGAGATTACCTCTCAAATCAAAGCTAAACACCCAACTCATTTATCTCTCACAGCTAGTGTGTTGCGACTCAAGAAAACTATACTCCTGGAATTTCTGGCTTGGAGATTGGAATGTAGTATAGAAAATGTGTTGCAGATGATTGACAAGTATCCTAGTATTGGCAACCGCAGTTTGTATTTTTTGAAGCAAACCCTGCATATTTTAACAAATGATTACAGATTTCCTTTGTCAAAAGTAAGTATGTTTATTTCTGATTAAAATATATATGTGTGTATATATTACTAATTATGTACAAAAATTTTTTCTTTCACATTGAAATGTATTAAAGGTTTCTGTTTTACTAAATTGGCATAATTTACTGCATCTGCTATCCAGTGGCTGAAATTTTAAATTAATAAATCTACAAAAGTTATTAATAGAAAATAATGCAAAATAACATAAAAAAACATACATTATTATGCAAGTATTTTTAAACATTTAAGATTTATCTTGCCATTTAAACATTGTACTATGATCTAGTTAATGATGCTACTAATAAAGTAATCAGTTACTAGTACTTCCAAACAACTATATGGAAAATATTTGTAGAGAAAATTGAAGCTGCTAGAAAATTGCACAGTAACTGGAGGTATGAAAATATTGAAATACAATATAAGTATATTCTGAGATTAAGACTATATAATTTGACCTGATTATTTTTATGAATGCCTTAGATAGGAGCAAGTGAATTCTTGAGTTAAAGTAAAAACATTTCTGTTAACACATCTTTCATGTAAGGTTTGTAGGTCTAATATGGCATCCTTACTTATTTCTTCCTAAACCAGAGACAAATTCATGTTCACATATGAGATAATCCTATAAATAAAATCAGCATTCTACTGTGGTTGTTGATATGTTACAACTCACTTATACCTTGAAACAAGTTGATAATTAGATTTGTCTCAGAGCTTCTCCTCCATTGTACAGATACCTACTGTATAAAAATGAAATAAAATACCAAGCCCTCCATCTGTCATGTCAATATCATGGTTATTGTGGTACCAGTCAACATGCAACTTCAATAAAATGATGGTGCTTTCTGCCACAAGAATATATTTTTGAAACTCTTCCAGCATTAACATTGGACAATGTTAGCTATATGTACATGATGGACAATGTACAACTTTGAACATATAATTAGAGAATAGGTTGGTAGAGATTGTGGTAAGTATTAAAATCAAATCAAGTATATGTGTGTCCCATGATTGGTATTGCTGGCACACTAAAATCATAGTCATTGGCTGAAATGTTCTGTTAAATTTGCTTGGTTTTAAAGGAAACACATTGATGCAACATCACCAAATCTTGTCTAATCGGAGGCCTCAGCTACAACTTTAGTGACACACATTTCACCTGCAGCACATTTTCAATTTTGAAAATGCCCAAATTAAAGAGTGCTTCTTCAGCTCAACAGTATAACAAGGCCAAAACCACAAAGCCAGCTCAAAAGATACTAAAATTCATAATAATTAAGAAGAACATTTGAACATAAAAATACACAGTCAAAATGCTAATCCACCAGTACTTAAAGGGGATGATGAAATGTACATAAAATACGTTGTTTTTGTGAAATACTGGAAATAGGGTAGTCATTTTCTGTACTACGTCGTTACTAGGTTATAATTAAATTTTAGAAAATACATTCATAAAGCATTTATTCATATAATTTCAAATGAAAATTTTTATTTCTTGTTACGTAGAGAGCATTCAACTTGTATATGATATTACTGTGCTCTTGCTTATTACTTGAAAGTAAGGTATGTTAAAACTTAGACGAAATTAGTGAAATACATGCATTTATTTATATGGTGCTTTAAATGTAAAATTATGAATTTGCTAAAAGTTGACTTTTAAAGAAATGTAATTGTTGATACTGATAAGTTAAAGATACAGGGTGTACATATTCAAGTACTTGATTGGCTTACTTCAGTTATTCAGTTGCTTTTCTTTGATATTGTAAATACATCTGCCATTTTAAGTATTCAATTTGCATTAAATAGATTTTTCATTGTTTTTTACTTTTTAATTAAATGTATATACTATTGTTATTTGTGAATATTCAGTAAGTTGCAGAATAAGTATTTTTTTATTATATTTTAAAAAATTCCTTTCAAAAGGCATAATTATAGATTATATACCTCTTAATAAACAAAAGGCTTCTGCCTTTCTGTCAGTTTGATCACATATATTAGAGCTGATGGTTTTGGTTTCATCTGTATCTGGGTGACAGTGTAAAATCTTCTTTCTTGTAGTATATGTACTATAGGTTTTTGGTATCTGTTCAGATGAAACTGATATACCTGTATCAAACAACAGTATTGAGTAATATACCTTTAGCTTTAATTGGATACAGGTAATTGTATAAAAATGCGTCATTCACTTGTTGTATTAAATTGAGATTAAAATGGAACACATGTAAAGAAGGGTGGACAAAATTAAAACATGGTAGTCTATGGATATATATAATTTTTTTAATTGCTAACACAATACTGTACAGCCAGTCTCTAGAAAGGAATATAGTGATATTTACACTTATGATCTGGATGTAACATTTTTGATTCACCAACATTAAAAGTGTCGTGTTGTAAGTACCTGTGTCTGGAAACAAAATTTCTATCCTGTACAACAGAAAAAAGAAATGAATGTATTAGAACATTTCATTATTTTAATGTTACCCATCATAGAATTTCTGTCTTTGTTATAATTATCCTTTGTGTCCAGTAGATAGGCTGGTCAACTAAAATGTTCTGCACAGAAAATTTATATGCATTCTTGTAATTATTTTCATTGTGTGGTATTGTATTGATCATAAATTGTACTTTTGACATAGCAACATCAGTTTTAGTATTTATAACATATGAATGTACCATTGGAAAGATATATTTTTGGAAATAACATGATGTAAGTAATCTAAATGTGTTTTTTTTTTAATTGTGATTTACTTAAACAATATGCCAGTTAATTGTTTGGAGGTTTTTCACAAGAAGATGCCTTTATAAACACATTTCAACTGTCTGTTTATCATATTAAATTCTCTAGATTCAATCCCAGCCTACTTTTTTTCTGAAAATAGTTATTTTCACACAAAGTTTACACACTTTTATCTTTCTAAAAAAAAAAATATTTATGTTCAAGGCTTATGGCATGCAAAAAATATTTTTACATATAGCAGCACTGAACAAGAATATCTATTTATGAGAAATGCATACAGATATAAGAAATACGTTATCAGTACAGAAGAATTAAACTTTGAGATACTTGATCAAAACCACAGAAACAGACCTAGTGGAGCATGTATCATTTATGAAACTGATGAACAAGGTTTGTTTGCTTGTATGCATTTATCATCAAGTTGATATTGAAGGTTTGGATATAAATTACTACCAATTTTGAGATGAACAATAGCTGTTCATGCCAAACAGATATTTTATGGTTGAAAAACACATTTTTATCTAATTTCATAGTAACCACCATTGTACTTAGGGAAGTTTATATATGCACGTGTTGAATTCCAAACAGCCTATCATGCAGGAAAAAATATTTCAAAAGCTAAATTAGCAGTTTCAGTTACAAGACATAACTGTGTGAAAGTTAGAAACCAAGTGAAACATTCACATAGATACAATTGTTTTCAAGAGTTAAATAGGTATAATCATTTAATTTTGTGGGATCCAAAATCTCCCAAAGTGTAGTATCAAAGATTTTTAACAGAAAAGAAAGAAGTGCATTAACATCACTATGCAAACTTTAAACTCATGCTTGTAATCAATAACTCTGTAATTTCTTTTGAGAGAACAGAAATGTTTAGAATATTGCTGGAATCAATTTTAAGTGCAATACTCAATTTTTGATCCTTTAAAAAGAGAAGCGTTATTAAAGTTTTTGAGGTGTGCTTGTAATCCACTAAAGAGTTTCTGACATAATTAAATTATTATATATGACTATACTCTAGAAGGTGAAATATATTTTATTTGGTTTTCTCAAAGTTTTGCCTCATCAGTGAACCAAGTTACCCTACTTTAGCAAAACTAGTAAGTTGTTTTCCTTCACAGGAGATGATAAAAATTGCTATGGTGACTATAGGTCTATTAGTCACGCATATTTCAAATATATTGAAAGTCTGATATGAAATGCTTTGCAAAGTCATTTAACAAAGTTTAAAGTTTTGTTAGATAGTCAACACGTTTCATTGGGTGTAAGGTCTTGTTTTAATAATCTCTTGACATTTTTTAAACACATTATGGTGTATGTAGATGAGTAGAGATTTGGATTTTATGTAACAAGATTTTCAGAAAGCATTATTTGACAAGGTGCTAGTTATATATTAAAAAAAAACTTCATAAAAATTATCTCTGTGGCTTTGAGGGACAAGTTGGCTCAGGTAATGGAAAATTGGGTAGATGAAAAAAAGCAGAAGGCTTTTATAAATGGTCCTAAATCAAACTAGATTAATTTCAAAAGTGGAACATCTCAGGGCTCAGAGTTATGACCTTCTCTGATGATTTACATCAGTTCTGTAAATGAAGGAATGGTCAAATGATATCAAAGTCTTAGCTGTTGCTAGCTATGAGGAGGACAATGCTACTGCTCTGTATAATAATTTAGATTGTTTGGTGAATTTAGGAAACAAGAGCAAATGACTTTTTATTATAGTAAATGAAAGGTGAATCATTTGTATAATTGTAATGGGTATAACCTTAAAAGTGTTATTGATGAAAAAGATGTGTGTTCTGGTTGATCAGTCTCTTATGCCATCCAAGATGTATACTGTTGGTAGTGGTATAGCAAATAAAATTTTAAGTTTATGTAAATAAATATTTACTAAATTTACCAGATAAGTTGTTTAAAGAATTGGCTTGAAAACCACTTGATATGACAGGGACTATTTTCAGTGAAATTTTTGTGCATAGAGCTAATAATTAAACAATTATAATGTAATAAAGACTGGTTGCATTGATTTTTCAGAACCTATCCTGATACCAGAAAAATACAGAAGGTTGAGGATATTATATTAAATTGAGTTTGAATATGTGAATTAACAAGTCTCATGACAACTAAAACCAATGTAAAGTAGCTATGGAACCACATGTATCAGAACTATATTCTGGTATAATTTGACACTTCATAAGTAGTGTGATGCAACTGAAAATTGCTCACTGTGAGAAAAAGTGTGTAGCAGCTTTTGCTCAGGTTATAGAGGTATGTTCAGTTGGAAATTTAAGAGTTTCCAAAATGGGTATATCCCTTCTACTAAATGGCATTTGCAAATAAGGAACATGAATCAGCTTGGAGCTCAAGGATTTAGAAAAAAAAAAATTGCAACAAGTTGTACTTTGGTAATGTTAAGTATAGTGTTGCATTTGGTAATAGATGGGAATCCACAAACACAAATTTCTGTGACGGAAATAGTAAACAAACACAAGAATAATTTTTGCCTCAAAACTAAACATTATTCATTCATACAAAATTGCTTTCATGACATTTCCAATAAATTGTCATGTACCTGAACATGCTTGAAAATTGATTGGGTATTCATGCCATTCCAAATAAAGACATACCAGTTAAGTCACTAAATACAGAGCTGGTGGATTTTTTTGTGATTGGACCATTAAAATTAATACTAGAGAACCATCATCCTCATATATATTATGGAAAGTAAGCAAGGACAAGTGATATGATTTGAACATGTCAGCCTAATGTTAACAGATCAATATAACATGTTCAACAATTGCACAATGTGGCTATAACCATACGAGGCAATTAGCTTTAAACTAAATATTATATATGTTTAGTCAAGCCACCAATTAATAAAAATGTATCAAAGAGATTGATGTGATGGTACATTTAATTCATCTCATGATCATCTGTTAACCTTTTCTTCATTGATGAATATCAAAAAGACTGGATCTTTAAAATTCCTTCTAGTCTTGCCCATACATTCATGTAGTTGAAGTGATTACTAACAGAAGGAAATATAAAAATCATGGACATTTATTGAAACCTGCTGAACTAGGTTTTTTAGGTTAAAATGTTTTAGTTGTTCTTACGTTATTTGTTTTTACTTATCAGTTCATTGTAATTGTGCTTCATTTTAAGAACCTGATTGTTGTAGGGATTAATGTTTATGATTGTTCTCTTAGTTTCCCACTCTCTTCTCTTCTTGTAAATGGCTTTTTGATGAGTCTTGAATTGCTTGACTTTTAAAATTCTTTCACCAAAATTACCTGGGATGCAATATGACTACTATTTCTTGTGTTTGCTGTGGCCATCCTCTGCTTTACAAGTTAATACATTATAGAATGTTGTACATATTTATACAGCCAATTAGTGTGAATTTGGCTTACAACTCAACCATTTGTAATTGTCACTCTGGAATTTAGTTTCTTTAAAAAATGTAGAATTTTAGAAAAATACATTATTACTTTCTATGCATTAATACTTCCAGTTAACCTAAATGTTATTTGTAAATGGTAGAAATGACATGAACTTGTTTTGTTAAAAGAAAAGGACTAGAAATTGATAAGTTAAAGTTTGTTAAAAAGATATTTAATCCATGTGGATGACAACTTCTAGCTTGTAATTATAATACAATAATAGATATAAATTGCCTTTATCAACATTTCCCTATTTCATGACTTGCAGGTTTTTTAGCTTAAACTCTGATGTAGTGAATTTTTGGATGCCTTTGCTTTCTCCATTTTCTGTATTTCAGCTAAATTTATTATTATACATTCAGTGTTATTGGTTAAGAAGGTTTTGACTTCAGTATTCCAGAATGCCATAGTGGTAATACAGGTGAATTATTTAAAATTTTACTTCCATTTATTTGCTGTTGTGCCCTGCTAGGGCAGTGGTAAGTCTATAGATTTACAATGCTAAAATCAAGGGTTCGAATTCCATTGGTGGACACAGTAGATAGCCTGATGTGGCTTTGTTATAAGTAAGACACAAGCATATATATTATTTGCTGTCATTAATATAGTTTTTCCATTGTATTTCAGTTATGCATAATAGAGCTCACATTTTCATAATATGTTTGTGAAGCAACTTACTACATTGACATGTAAAAGACAAAAATTAAACTTTAATGTAGTAGTTTGTTTCATATGTTTTAACTGTTTTTGTTGAAGTGATGTTTACATAATAAAATTTCCATGAAGTAGATTATTGTATTGATATATGAATTGTGGAAATTAAAGCTTAAGGTGCATGTAACCTGTAATGCTTATGTTTTCTGAAAGGTTTGAATAGTAGAGCACAATTATTTGATTTTTTGTAACTTTAATATATGGGCATAAGCTGTTTAACTATTAAATTACTTGAAATGTAATACTTATTTCTTATAGAAAAAAACAATAAGAATAAACATTTATTATGCTAATTACTCTTTTTACACTGTACATTCTACAGTATTTAAAACACTAAAAATAAACTGAATATCTATGTTTGACATGACCTTTCTACCTATTTCAGATTGAATGATTTTTTGGTGATGTTTCACATTCCTCTGTTTTTAAAAAAGTATCTCGTGAGAATCTATATTTATATGTATTGTGCAGGTACATATACTTGTGCAGAAGCTTTACACAGTTGTTCATACTCAGGTACATATACTTGTGCAGAAGCTTTACACAGTTGTTCATACTCATACTTGCATTTTTCTTTTAAATTTAAAATGTTTTTATGAACGTTTAGTTAAATGTGTACACCATATGCAAGTCCTCTTGAGTATCTGTGCACATCTAGGCACTTAATTTTGATTGGAAAGGAATAATTAATAATTATTTGTACTTGAAAATTACAATAATGCACAATGTAAAAAGGAAATATTTAAAAGTTTTAGAATAACAGACCTTCAAAGTACTCTTATTAACTAATGCTTATCCTGAAGCATCCTTTCTCTTCTGCATTTTTAAACATAAGGTTCTTAAACTGTAGTTTTACATTGTATTGGCTACATGAAATGATATTTCTCAGAAATATGTTTAGAAACAATTATTGTAGTTGTCATATTAAAAAGCATGTGGTTTTTATATGTAAAAACTTGAATTGTTAAAATCTTCAGAAATTCCTGTATTTAATCATATCAGAAATATAAATATTGAAAGATAAACTAATTTAAATAGATAAATTTAAACAGAATTGATCTTAGATTTGAAAAAGCTTGGGTGAGTTGTTTTAATAATGTGTTTTGTAAGATACCATTTTGTTTTTTACAGATAAGAGGCAATAGCTTTGTTTTAATCTGCCATCCAACAAACCTCTTACAAATATTGGAGAGAATTCCACAACTTGGTGGCAAAGATGTCAGGGAAGTGTGCTTGAAATGCCCTCGTATCTTGTCTGTAAATGTAGAGAACTTAAAAGAAACCAGTGACCTTCTTTATGAGTATGGCATTAATAACTCTCAGATTCATAAATGTGCTAATATCTTTACACTTAGTCCAAAAACTGTAAAACACAGATTGGAGGAACTAAATCGAGTTGCTGAGTTCCAAGTCATGAAATCCTACGAGAGAATTTTATTCCTTGTTTATTACCAAAATAAAGCTAAACAAAGACTGCAAATGCTGAACTCCCTTGGATTTGTGTCTGTATCTTTGGACATGCTCAGTTGCTCTGCAACTAACTTTAAGAAGTTCATGTACTTTGGTGAAGATCGGTGCTTAGGAAAAGAGAGTATAACTTACCTTGCTAACCAACTGAATAAAACTGATGTTGAGATAAAACAAAAACTTCAGGTTCATCCAAATATGTATCGTATCTCTCTACTTAATGCTAAAAAAGTTGTTCAGTTTTTGCTTAATCAGGGTTTTACTAGAGAACAAATTTGGAAAGGAATACCAATTGTTCTTTACAATATCTCTGTTGTAGAGGAACATCTCAAAAACTTGCCTGATCAAGAAGAAGTGCAGCCTTTTATTGGTTGGAAAACTAATCCTAATGTTATTCATCTTCTGTTATATTACATTGAGAGAAACACAAGATTTACTGGAGAAGGTGTCTACCAAGGGACAATGGAGCCAAGGCATGGAACAAAAAGAGAGAGGAAGTTAAAACTACCATCAGGTGATATCAAATATGGATACTACCCTACAGAAGGTAGTTTAACATTGTGTGATTTTTTGAATGAAGAGTGTAGTAAAAAGCATTTAGATGATGAAATGTTAAAGGACTGAATGTAATTTCTTTTTTCACAATAAATGAATTGTTTGTAAATACAAATTTAGTTTTTTATAATTGCTATGAAACTTTTAACTCTGTTTCATAACAACCATCTAATATCTGTACATTGAATGTGTAGAGTGAAAAATATTTTAATAAAGCTGAATTTAAGTAGATTTAAATTTCTGTGTAGCATGTACCAATGAAACTGTTTATAAATGTATGTACATATATTATACATTGTGTACATACATACAGCACACATATTTAATATTTTGTTTCATCACAAATTGTTTTCATATAATAAAGATGTGACAGATATTAGTTTTGATCAGTTTTTCATAGGTCTGACTCTTGATGTAATCAGATTGGATAGTAAATATGGCTATAACATATTTAAAATGCATTGCAGACATGAGCTGCAACTTTGTTATATTGTAATATTAAACTATTATATCAATTATTTGAAAATTTAATAAGGATGTATGTACTGGTGTAAAATTCTTTGTAAGTGGTCACTGAAATCCTTTCAAAAGAATGCAGCACATAGTTGTTTGCATTGTGCTTGCTGTTGGCATCCCTGCCACAATTGTGATTATTTCTAGAGCACAGTAGTAATACAACTGATGCTAATGATGTTATGTTTAGGTAGGTAAAGACTACTTGTATTATGACTATTAAGATTCCCATTATTTAATATCAGCAAAAATGCTGCTATGTTTAGAGGCTATTAGAAAGCAGCAGTGGGCTGGATGATGCAATACCTATTGTGTGTTGTTCACATGCGAATAGTATCATAACTGTGTAACATTGGAAATACACTGATGGATATGCTGTGTCGTTCATTGCAAAATTAATATTTGTTCCATCTCTCTCAGATGCCAGTAAGCTATCTTACTTGTATTAATAAAAGTTCTAAAGATGCATAATACTAAGTAAAGGAGTCTGGGGAAAATGTCAAAAGAAAATTAGTATTCTACATTTGTGTCATATGTAATTTGATGAGTTGCACCATATTAAAACACCAGTTCTAAAAATATGAAGAAATACACACAGTAGGTGATAGGTTATAACTTCATGTAGGTTTTCAAGAAAAATTTGTAGAAATAATTTAATTACTATTTTTAAGATTGTTACACTCATCTGACTAAACTTTTACACCCTGAAATAAATGCCTGTTTCAGTGCTGTATATATTTGAGTATTTTGGAAAATTCTGTAACAACATATTTTCAAACTCAAGAAAAAAACTAAATACAGAATGTATTAAATTTAGTGTAGTGTTAAGTCTGAGTACTGAAATCTGATAGAAATGTCTTAACATATCTATAAATAGAAGGGATAGAAGATGCAATTATTTTGCTTAAGAAAATAAGGTACTACAAATAAATATGAATGTATTTTTGAAGAAAAAAGAGAATAATTCAAAATTATATAAAATTAATAGAAAAAATTCAGAAATTAAGCAATAATAATGAAATATGTATATATTGGTTTTTAATGAAACAAGTTCCCCTTGTTAACAAAGAAATCTTCATATCAAAAAGTTTTGTATAGCATACTTGAACACAAAGCTCTTTAAAATAATTTTAAAATACATGGAAGATTTAACACTACAACCTAATATATCTGAGAATTTTCGGTACTAAACTAATAGGAAGTGTGTTGCCAGGAACTTTTGGTTGTAAAACACCCAGTTGATCCATGTGTTGTGTTTTCAGTTGTTTGTATCAAAGTTACATTTATCATATTAACCAAGGCAACATGTATTTATTTTTTTTTATATATATGGTTGGTGTATGTTTATCAATAGAATTAGTAATACATACGACCCCAGATATTCTCTCTCAATCATTCAGGTTTGCCATGCCTACCAAACATTAACATCATTTTTTTCTCAGGTGTGTTGTGCTAGATTCTTGAGTGTTTACTAAATTACTTTAAATATTCAATATTAATTTACCTTTTATATTTTTGGAGATGATGATTAGCTTCAGTGTATAATAATTCAAGGCGACATGACCCTAAAAATCAAGCTAAATGTGCCTTCTATGGTTCTTAATAGTTCTTCAGTGTTGTTTCTGTTAGATTGGCCTTCTTTGGACAGCAGCCATGCCAATATTTCCTCACTTCTTTAGTGTTTCATAAACTGGCTAATATCTTGGGTCTCTGACTTTATAGGCAAAAAAATACTTGATGAGTTTATTGTGATTTGAGTTTCAATCTTTCTTATCTGAACAGTACTTGATTTCATGAATGTGGCTAGGGGTTTTCAAATTTTTGCTTTTGAGTCCTCATCATTGCAGGGAGTGTTTTTTCCTAAAAGGTTTTCTTTCTCAAGCAAAACTTACTTTGCTAATGAGGGTTTTTGTCCTTATTTAAACTGTGGCTTTCTTCTCTAAATGACCTGCTATACAAATTTCTACTCCCATGAAAAGTACTGAAGGCTTTCTTCAAACCATTTTGTCCTTTAGTTCTTCAACATTTCACAATTTTTTATGTAGAAAGAGTTATCATCATCAGCATCCATTCCTCCTAATATTTAATACTACTGCCAAAACGTTTTGTACATATACCAAGCCTCTGAACAAAATTCCCATACCTACATTTATTAATGTGTACTGTCACAGTCTTTGATGCAAAACAAATATATAGCTCTCCACTAGGAGGAAGGCAACTTATCTTTCATGTGAAGTACTCCCCTTGCATTTTGTATATTCAAAACCCAATTCTTTTCCTTGACACTGCATTGTTCAGTGATGTTCTTTTTCATAACAAATTACATCATTTTTACTCTTGTTATTTTCAGATTGACAAAATGTACCTTGTCATCTAATGTCTTATAACTCCATCTCTTTGCCTCTCACTTTCATGGTGGCTCAAATGCTTCTACATTACTCTGAGCACCAATCTCCTTCACACATCAAGACTTACTTATTCATACATATGCTAGATAGTAAATAGGGACAGTGGCATCTCGTTAACACATTGTCCAGTTTTTATAGTTTGTTCTACTTCAATAAATTCACTGTAATTTCTTATATAAACCAGCAGGTACTTGCCCTCTAAGCCTCTGATTTTTTAATATTGCACATCATTTTTGGGCTTATGATAGTAGCATCTGGTTTTTGGCATTTAATGTTCTGGAAGGTTTGAACTTCTTGGTAGGTGAGTATTTTTTACCCTGACAGAATTCTTCTAAGAAAGTGGTCCTTATAACTTTTATATTTGTGACTCCCCTCTACATCAAACATTTACTTCAGTTGGGATCTCCATTCTCAGACTGTGGTGTTGGCATTATGTATTCATACTTTGGATTTATCAAACTTTCTGTATGCCTGTCCTTTAGCTTTTCTCAGGTAGCTCTTTTTAATTTACAGCTCTCCTTGCCTTCTTTGGTCACCCAAGTGCAATTGTCACCCTTTCTGTATGTCAGCCTCAGACATTCATTTTTCCCAAAAAATTCCATTTCTTCATCTTCATGTGTGGTTTTCTTCCAGTTTCTTGTAAGATAATTATGTTTTACTTGCAGAGTAGCTCATTTTTCTTGCTTGCTGATTTTATCTATCCACCCTTGGAATGTATCAAGACAAGAGGACGATTTACTGATGTTGGCCAACTTGCCACTCTCCTCCTCCAAATCATCCAACTCTCTCATTTCTGTTCTCTTTGTACTCAGTTCTTGTGGGTGGTGTGTATGTTTCTATTATTACTCGTTACAGAGAATCTTTGTAAATGACATACTGTCTTCACTGACCATTCTCCCTTCTTTCTCTAGCACTTATAAATCTCTTTGAACATTTTTGTGCAATTGTCCTTCTTATCCAGCTTCTCTTCTACACTGAAGTCAATGTTTAACTCTTAGAGCTCTTTTATATCCTCCATTTAAACCTATGGTTGCCTATTTCCTATATCATCCTCCTTTTGAGACAAATTTTCTTCTTTTTATTGCTAGTGGAAGATGTCACTGACATTTTTGCCTTAGATGTTTCCCTTACTCTACCAGAGGGATAGGTTTATTTTCACATACTGTTCCTTTTTCTCCAAGCTTTGAATTGCTTGAAATATGATTAGATATTTTATCCAATCTCTCCTTTCTTTCTTTTGATTACAGTTGTTCCAATCCTGATTATCTCCTTTGTCTTTGTTAAGCAGGTTGCTTGCTGTTATTCTGGAGACAATAGAACTCACCATATGGCTTTTTGCTTCACAGAGTATACTTCTCTCCCACAATGCACATCTGGTATGGGATAAGAAAAAGTGCTAAGCCAATTTATCCCTGCTTAGTGCCTGCTATTATGATGAGGTTTTCTGTAAAACTATTTCATTAGTTACTATATTTGCCTTTCAAACATTTCTTCTTCCAAGCAAAAATAAGCACTAGTTGACCTCACTCCTGGCCAACTCTTGTAGGGTTTTTTTCAGCAACCCATTAAGCCATCTGTCAGTGCAAGGCCCTATGAGGTAATAGATAATTTTTATTCATTTCATGTTTTTCTCTGGTATTCTCTACACAAAGTTGTCCTCCCCGTTTTCTTCCAGTGGAGTGGTAGAACCCTTTTTTTCCCAGTATCATGCTACTGGGAAGGTCAATATGAAGAATTTCCATTTTGGTCAGTATAATCTCGTTGATATGAGACCAAGTGAATGTAAGCCTTGAACAAAAACACAGCACAAAGAACGAGATTATTCTGAGTGATTGCGACCAACTGAATAGGTCTTGCATTCTTTTTTTGTATGCATGTCTGGTATTATTCATTCCTGCCCTACTTATTGGGGTAAGTACTTCTCGCATACTATATTGATTTATTGCCATAGTCACACTATACATGCATGACCTGTCAACTCCTGAGATAGGACTTTACATTCTGCTCACCTTTACATCATCTTAGCAGCACTGAGGAGGGTCTTTTGGCAGTCCCTTTCTGCACTGCCACTTAGTATTCTTGAAGTGTATTTTCTGGTTGAAATAGATGATATCCCACTAAACACACGTCATTGCAGAGTGGATAACACACTCCTTGAAAAGAGTGTATCTTTCTAAATCCCTTTTATGTGAAGATAGGGGTACTAGAAACCTGGGTTTTCCTTTCTGTTTGTTTGTTTTAGGGAAATTTCCTATGAAACTGCTAGTGAATTATCTGTGCTTGTCATTCCTAGTTTTAAAGTGATAGACAAAAGGAATGGCAGCTAATCCAGTGTCAACTTTTTAGTTTTATAATGAATAGTGGGATTGAATGGCACATTATAATGCCCCACAGCTGAAAATGCAAGTAGGTTTAAGCATCTGGTTTCAGTCCTGTGACCTGCAGATTTTAGACGAACATTCTAACCATTAGACCATGCTAGCTGTCTCTTTGTGTTAATGAGATGAATCAGTTGATGTGGCTATCTGGGAAGTGGTTGATAGAGTTTAAAATTCAAAATACTACTGAGCAAAATTTGTTTTCTCTTGGTCTTATCTCACAGCCCTATATTTGATGGAGTGTCAGTTTTCTGTTAATGATGATAAAGTGCTTTTGCACAGTGCACTTTTATGTCAGTCTCATGGTTGCTCATTAAATTGGACATTAAATTTAGCTTAGGGTGTACAGGGGGGTCTATTATCTTGGTCTTAATTACTTTACGGTTAGTTTTAAGTGCATATTATAATACTAATAATACATTCTTATCTTCAAACAATCAATTTCAATTTTAAAATTATAAGTATTTTTATAAACAAAAAAAATCTGAATTATGTATGTTTCCTATCATAAATTGAATGATAAAGATGAGGTTAAGTATATTCAACTTTCTACTTGAATGTTTCCAGTTTATGAGAATACTTGACCAGTCGGCAGCCTTTGAACTTTCCAGGGAGTTTATGTGCTGTGATATTGGTGTTTCAAATCACACTTGGCCATCTAATTAGAATTTTTACATTTAAGATAGGAGATCTAATTTATTCTGCCACTAAGGACAATCTTTAAATTAAAAAAAAAATGGATAGGAACATGTAAAACGCCTTGTTTTATTTTCCAAATATCCTGAAATATTCACGCATAAAATTGGGTAAACCTAAGCATGGAATTTAGTTTAGTTCATTTCAAGACTTGGTGCTGCATGAAATGCTTTTAAAGTCGTGAATAATAGTTGTCTTTCACCACTAAAGATGGCGTGGTTTGGATATCTTTCAAAGTTTTGCATCCTGAAACAAATTTTAAAAAATGGTTAAAAAACAGTTTGCTTTTTTCTTGTTTCTGCAGTAAAAATAAGCATGATATTTTATTTCGAATTGGAATGTTATAATGTGATGGTCAATCCCACTATTCGTTGGTAAAAGAGTAGCCCAAGAGTTGGCGGTGGGTGGTGATGACTAGTTGCCTTCCCTCTAGTCTTACACTGCTAAATTAGGGACGGCTAGCACAGATAGCCCTCGAGTAGCTTTGTGCGAAATTCCAAAACAGACAGACAGACAGACTTTAATATTTACTTATTAATTTACAATTTTTTTCCTGTGATCAATTCAACTGAGTGGTTTCTATTGCTAACCATGTTGAGAAGTAAAGATTGATTTCTATTATCGACGGCCAGGTGGGTTAAGGCGTTCGACTCGTAATCTGAGGGTCGCGGGTTCGAATCCCCGTCGCACCAAACATGATAGCCTTTTACGTTGGTAAGAGAATAGCCCAAGAGTGGGCTGTGGGTGATGATGACTAGCTGCCTTCCCTTTAGTCTTACACTACTAAATTAAGGACGGCTAGCGCAGAAAGAAAGAAAACAAACAAACCAAGAATACCACAAGTCTACAGCATACCGAATGTTCATAAAAACGTTTCATAATCTTTACTAGCAATTATGTTTTTTATAACTCTAAACTACAACCTTGGTAATTCCTTATAATTGTAGTTGGACAAAGTATTAACAAATATAGCACAGATAAATTATTTTGTAGCTTTGTGCTTAATTCCAAACAAGCAACTAACAAATACCTTAAATACAAATATGTTAAGCAAAAAGGCCCCCGCCCAAAAAAACTCAACAAAATGAAATAAACTTAATCACTGGTAGTATCCGTTCATAGAAAACGTTAGATACCTCTAAGATAAGGTTATAGAAATTTAGTACACAAATATAACCTTAGTATAATAAATAGATTTATTTTCACCTCTGCAATGAAAATTAATTTGTTCTTTATTTTGACGTACAGACATGTTTGAGGAAAGATGGGTTATTTATAAACAACTTTAAAATTGTTGTTTTTCAGACATTTTTCTCGAGCCACAATATTATAACTCTAGTCAACGTTGGATATTTGCTTTTTATTTTCATATGCAGATAATGCTGTTTGTTGGCTATTGCTCCTGTAAATAGTCTTCCATATTTCTTGATGGGCATTTTTGATAAAACCCAGATGGTGTTGTAGCTGTTGGAAGATTGTATAGATGTTTTTTATTTCTTCATCAAGGTTCATATGAAGGCCGGTAGCGTATTTAGGAAGGGGTTCAGACCCAGGGCTTATGGCCTTAACGGAGGCTCATTGATAATTTTATTCTATATAAAATTACATGGGATGTAGGGCCCACAAAAATTATTAGCCTTGGACCTACACTGATGATGACATATTTTGAAGACTCTAGGGAACATCAAAGTCATAATGAATGTTTTGACTGTTTTGTGATAGCATGAGAAAAATTGAATATAGTGTAAATGGTTTGTTGGTTTTATATAGGTTCAGGAGACAGGCCCTGTTATTTCTCTACACTTACTATTCGTAGTTTGGGAGCACAAAATTTAGAATTCCTTTCAGACCTTCACTGATGCCCTTAAGAGTTGTTCGGATCTACTCCGGACGTTGATCGCCTTCTTAGCGTACATAACCGAATTATTTACTGATTTTCTAAATTTAAAACGCTTTAAAATCCCTTTAAACTTATAAGAGTGAATTAACAGTTATATTGTTGGTTCAACGTGAATCAGACGTCAGATAAAGTTGATTGTAAGTATTAGAGTAAAAATGTTCATTTTAATTGTCACGAGTATGAATCATGCGCCAAAAATATTTGTGGCACTTTATTTTATAATACAAATTTTGAGAAGCAACTTTAATAGCGAAAATTAAATTGTTAATGCCATTATGAAATAAATTATTTTACTTTATAAATACGAGAAATTGTCTACAATAAAACAAGCACCTTCTGGCTCAGGAGTGAGCTTAAGGGTCTATAATACTAAAATTCGAAGTTATGTCAATGCAGTGGACACAGCGCATTTATCCTATTATACAACTTTGCTCTTAATATCAGACTAAAAAAAATACGTTAAAAATGATTTGTTTGTTTTAAAACAAAGTCGCATTGGGCTATCTGCTATGTCCATCGCTGGGAATGTAACCCTGGGTTTTATCATTTTAATTCGTAGACTTACCGCTGTCCCGTCGGGAGATGATCAAAACAAAATGGACTTCTGAAATATATTCTTTCCTGTTTGTTTTTGTTTTTTGAATTTCGGGCAAAGCTATACGAAATCTATCTGCGCTAGCCGTCCCTTATTTAGTAGTGTAAGACTAGAGGGAAGGCAGCTTGTCTTCAACACCCACCGCTAACTCTTGGGCTACTATTTCACCAACGAATAGTGGAATTGACCGTCACATTATAACGCCCCCACAGCTGAAAGGGCGAGCATGTTTTGTGTGACGGGGATTCGAACCTGCAACCCTCGAGTTACGAGTCTAGTGTCTTAACCACCTGGCCATGCTGGGCCCTATTCTTTACTGTGCAATTTAATGTCTAGCAACAGAGTACCAAATACAACAAAAATATTTTTTGTTTTATAGACATTGTTCTTACTCTCTTTAAATTTATAACCAGTTTTTCCCTGAAGAAGAAAGATCTTCCTTTCAAAAGCGCTCGGGTTATATGGTTTTTATTCCTTTCTATCAAGATTTCTTGAACCTACATGTTTTCTAACATCATGAATAAGCTTGCAACCATAGATATTCTTGAAGTCTGAGCTACTAAAGTGAAATCATCATATTTTACTACATAGATATATTATTGTCACATTTTTTTTCGAGAAAGAATTATTCTGATATTGGCACTGCTCTAACCAAATCCATATCCCATCTGTTCTTTGAAGAAATAGTGTTTATTACATCAAATTCTTGCATTAGAATAATGGCAATCATTTTAAAGTCACCTACACTATAGAAAATGAATATGTTTAGAGTTTAATATTACTTACCTGATAAAGCCATTGCCAAGTCTAGTTCGTTTTTTAAAATCTGCAGCACTTGTTTAACGCCGTCTTCTCCCTAAATAACAGAAAAATACTATTATGCATGGAAATTCATTTTTCATTATTAAAATAAAATATCATGTTGTTTGATAATATAAATATATGTTCATAACTTTAGTGGTTTTGCGTTACCAATTGCCTCCCAGTGACTCAGCGGTACGTTTGCGGACTTACAAAGCTAAAAACCGGATTTTTATACCCGTGGTGGGCAGAGCATAGATAGCCCATTGTGTAGCTTTATGCTTAATTCAAAACAAACAAACAAGCGTTACCAATTAGAGTATAGAAGGGATCACATGGATTCTAAACGATGTAAACTTTTAATAAATAGCATACATGAATTATTGTGGTGTTCGCAGGTCAAACTGGTTTTCAGAGAATTACAAGATAGGCAAATCGGCAATAATAGCAGAGTGCGCCAAGGGAAGAGATAGTTCAACTCAGTCTTTCTTTTAGTGAAAAATAATGAAGTTGGACGAATTTGAGATAATGTACACAATTTTCATTTTAATAAATGAATAATATAAAACGCAGCACGCGAATAGGCGGCGGAAGGTATTTGAATATGAGATCCCAACGTCGGAAACACTTGATATTTTTTATGCTAACTGTAATCATTGAATTAGAACTTAAACAGTGACTTTCCGTGATAACTGTACACAAATCTTTATTCCCCGTTCAAAGGGACAGTTCTCTAACGGGTCAAAATTGAGAGGGGATGTGCCCAAGTCTTCTCTCAGTTCCGCCACCTGTGGTTCAAGTGGTTTATTTGAAAACACACAAGATAGATGAAACGTTGAGAGTAAAACATATGCTTCGGTATGGCCAGGTGTTAAAGGTATTTGGCTCAGAATCTGAGGGTCACGGGTTCGAATCCACGTCCCATCAAACGTGCTCGCCTTTTCAGCCGTTTGTGTGTGGGTATTAATGTGACAGTCAATCCCTCTATTTGTTAGTAAAAGAATAGCCCAAGGGTTGACGGTAGGTAGTGATGACTTCCCTCTAATTTTCCACTGCTAAATTAGGGATGGCTAGCGCAAACAGCCCTGGTGTAGCTTTGCGCGAAATTCAAACAAGGAAAGTATACGAGTAATTTTCTAGTCGTGTCATATATCACGTTTTAAGTTATCTCTTGAAAGCATAAAATGTATTTTAAGAACGCTTACGAGTCAATTCACTATATTTCATATTGACCAAAATATTGAATGTCAAAAATGTTAAGTTAGTAAACTTACGTTGGAAGTAAGACCCCACAGGACAGGACGTCCAATAAAGACAGCCTTTGCTCCAAGCGCTATGGCTTTTAAAATGTCTGTACCTGTTCGTACACCACTGTCTAAGTATATCTCGCACCTGCCATTTACTTTCTTTACCACTTCGGGCAATACCTCAATCTGCAAAATCCAGAATTTGTATACTTTCATCGATATGTAAATAACTCTTGAAAATTTCTTTAAGCTAATTAAGTATTTTCTATTATTAAAGACTCACACACTGTATAGTTTAGAAAATGCTTATTGTTAGATAATCACATAATCAAATAATAACATGATCCTTTGGAATTCCGGCGATGTGATCTCCACTTGCATCGCTTTCATATATCAAACTAAATATAGCAAAAGTTTTGTATGGTGGTGTAAAAAAGAATGATAAGACCAACTTTATTCAATAAACATAATACTATTTACTGAAATTAAATTATAAGTACTCTTAATTAGTACCTTACTTAAAGTTACAATAAAATATTTACACATCAATTACTCCTTAGTAGAAACTCAAGTCACAACTTCACATTGTGATGAGCCATGATTTACAATATCCACATTATGAAAACACGCACGTCTAGTTAAAAGAACTAAATGCTTGCGTGGCACAGCGAACTCACACTGCTAAAAACCGGGTTTCGAAACCCGTGGTTTGCAAGAGCACAGATAGCCCATTTTGAAGCTTTGTGTTTAATTTCAAACAAACAAACTTGTGTATTTAAAATGTACTGATCATGTGATATTTCAGGTGATAGCTTGAAGTGCAGAAATATACTCATATTTGTTTTGTTTGTTTAGAATTAAGAACATAGCTACGCAATGGACTTTCTGTACTCTGTCCACCACGGATATCGAAAGCCGGATTTTTGAGTTGTGAGTCCTCGGAAGTACCTATTGCCACTGGGGGAGGGCTACTCATATTTCAGTTAGTTTAAAAGATCGTGTATCTGTTGAGACTTAAGGGGTCATGGTGATGGGTGTTCGTTTTCTGAGAGTAGCTGTCCAAAGTTATTTCTCATCAAAACCTATCGAAAGAGCCATTCGACACGGAAAGTACCAGGGTGCCAGAACAGGTGCATTGACGAAGTGGGAAAGGTTCTTTGTTCCATTTAAAAGAGTGAGTGGTAAGCAAAGCGTGCTTGATTATTGTATGAATTAAACCCATCTCACTCATCATGTTGGATTTCAGCATTTTACACATGTGGTGATTTACGAACAATTCAAAGCAAAATTATGACTTTAGTCACCTCGTTTTCACCAGATCTCAATAAACTGGACAATTTTGGGATGGAGGAAAAATTTCACCTTTGCCACCAGTTTGCCTTCTGAGTGTTGTGATCCAATTTCTGTTTGTTTGTTTGTTTGTTTTTGAATTTCGCGCAAAGCTACACGAGGACTATCAGCGCTAACCGTTCCTAATTTTGCAGTGTAAGGCTGGAGGGAAGGTAGCTAGTCAGTACCACCCACTGCCAACTCTTGGGCTACTCTTTTACCAACGAAGAGTGGGATTGACCGTCACATTATAACGCCTCCACAGCCGAAAAGCGAGCAAGTATGGTATGACCGAGATTCAAACCCGCGACACCCAAATTACGAGTCGAGTGCCTTAAACACCGGGCCATACTGGACCCTTCAGTTTCTACCTTTACGTTTGAACAAGACCACCAATGACATATCAATATATCTGCGTACTCGCATTGCTCGAAACCGGGTTTAGATACCCGCGGTGGTCAGAGCACAGATAACCTATTGTATATCTTTTTGCTTCATTCAAAACAATCAATCAATCAAACAAACTTTAGAACAAACAAATTAATATCAGTAAGATACATGTTCAACCTCCTTTCATTTTTTCGGTTCTTAATCCAAACTGTTTTTGCGACAAAAAGTAGATCAATCCGATATTATTATTCAAAAGCTAATGATAATTAGGTGAGAGTCCTAATAAAGTGAGCAGACAGTGTATCTTTTGATTATTGAGCTTAATTTTGTCTAGGTTACGAGCATTTTAATTTTACACAACTAATCTTTTGAAAACACGAAACAAAAACCAAAGTAAAATTATCAACACAATCCACTTCACTAATGAAACCCATCATCCAATAAGAGTAAACGAAAGATTTATCTGTGATAGCATAAGAAAGGAGGGTTTGGGCTCAAGAATATATTGGAGGACAGAGACCCTCTCCAACAAAACATTAGTTTTACGATAATTGCACGTAGTATGGTTACTGTACTGATCTAATAGCTGTTGTATCAGTGTGTTTTTAAACATCCACGATCTGATGTAGAAACACTCGTTGCTTATCGTGTGATTCAAATGGTAGTATGGTTAGTGAAAAACAACATTAAACCTAACACTCCGTTGAAAGTCTTAACATCAGAAAACTTAGCTGAGTTACGACAGAAAAAACGGTGACCTTGGACACAGGGTTAAGGAAACGGTTAGAATGAAGTACCCTTGGAAGATGTTGAAATTAGGAAGACTTTGGATTAAATAACTTTCAACGATTCTTTTTTCTATGTAGTTATCAGATTTCCGTAAAATTATTTCGGTTTTCCAATCAGTACGGTGATTAAAAGTTGACGTAATGTGTACTTTATGTTCAGAAAATGTCATGTCAACACGTCTTCGATTTTATTTACGTAATCTTTGTCACAAGATTGGTGTAATAAAAACAGCAACAGCAACAAACACACGCTTTGTTTTTTATCTCCAGCTGCTTTCGTATTTAAATTTAGGATATTTTAACATAATTCGGACATATTTAAATGTATAACGTGAATGGTGGCGTATATTATAATTTCGTATTCGCGATAAGCATAATTAGATATGATGTAAAGTATGAGTTTAATGTAGTAGCTATAATCAGGAAATAAAGCGACCGTGTTATCAGTGTATAGTAGATGGAACAGGTCTTTTCATCCAATTCATTACAAAACTTATTACGAAGTCAACCAGGAAGATACCACAGAGAAGAGAGGAAAGGAGATTCATTCCAATGCCAAGTACTTAATTTCTTTGGAAAAAATTCTCCCTTTCCCCCGCCAGAGGACTTGCAACGCTATTAATCCGGTTTCTATACCCGTGCGGGGCAGAGAACAGATAGCTCTTTATTGGTTTCGTTTTGTGCTTAATTACAAACAGACGTTGGTAAATTCCACAAGGGACTGAAAATGAGTTGGAGTTGCTGACACATACTCAAATTAGATATAAAAAGTCGTTCCTTTCAGTGGGTGTTAAAATTTCAGCTATTCTTTTAGATAAATACGTTTAGAACCCTATCTTTTGGCCCAGCATGGCCAAGTGAGTTAAGGCGTTCGACTCGTAATCCAAGGGTCGCGGGTTTGAATCCCGCTCGCACCAAACATGCTCGCCCTTTCAGCCGTGGGGGCGTTATAATGTAACGGTCAATTCCACTATTAGTTGGTAAAACAGTAGCCCAAGAGTTGGCGGTGGGTGGTGATGACTAGCTGCCTTTCCTCTAGTCTTACACTGTTAAATTAGGGACGGCTAGCGCAGATAGACCTCGTGTAGCTTTGCGCGAAATTCAAACAAACCAAACTAGTAAACTAATTCGTTGCGGTAGTTAATTTTTACTTACTACTTTTTTGTTTTCAGTTGAAGATGTTTAATCCAAATTTTAGAAAAAAAGTTCATCAGAGTTTATAACATTATCCTACCGTTGCTGGAACACCATCCAATTGCCTCCCACCATGATTTGACACCATGATAGCAGAAGCTCCATACTTTATTGCCATCTCAGCATCTTCTCCTAGACAAAGAAAATGTATTGTAAATCTTTGGATCGGTTTGATAAGTAGAAACAGGTCGAACCAATTCAGACAAAATTGTCAGAGGATTGTGAAAAGTGAACTGACATGGAAGATGATATAAAGAGGGAAAATATCTGTGTGTCGTCACGAAATTTCTGTCTTTGACAATTTTCCTTCACATGTCATCTTCCATGTACTATAAACTTGTAAGATGCTCCGATAATGCGCGCAGATTATGAATAATCGTGTACATTAATTCCACTAATAATCTAATTATTTCTATAAGCCAGAATTTGTAGTTAAGAATTCGCACATTCGTAGTCATCAACATACCTGTTAAGATACCTTTAACCACCACAGGAAGTGATGTTAAAGTTCGTATCCATGAGATTGCATCCCAAGTCAATGACGTGTCATAAAATGAGCCTAAGTGCGTTTTGTGAATCTCTTCCTTTGGACAGTTTAACCCAGCTTCCTCTAGATCAATGCCTTCAAAATTACCGATTCTAAACAAACACATGTGATATCATTATGTAAAACAACTACCTGAGCTTTAGAAAAATTCAAAACATTCAGTAACATACGAGAGTTAATATTAATAATTCCATTTATTGAGTAATTTCAATAATATTACCTGTTTCAGTAAAAGAGTACCCGCGTAACCATAATATTTTATTACATTTCTGATTTTGTATTTTCGATTGTAGTGGCATTTATTTAAAACCTAAACATTTTAACCCGAAACAGAGTGGATTTAGCTTCAGGATCCATTACCTTAATGGGAGCCCATTGATAATTTTATTATGTATTAAATTACTGGAATGTAGAGTCCACACAACCATAAATCCGCCACTGCACTGAGCCATCATTGAAAATAGTTTTTAATACATTTCTTATGTGAAATATTAGATTTTAACAGTAACTACAAAAAATATTTGAGATTGCGAATACAGAATATCAAATAAATAATTTAAAACACTTATTGAAGCCGTCAGCTGTCAACAAACAAAATAAAATGATTGCAATTCTTCTTCAGTAGTAATTTATAATACCAAGAATATAATATCTGCACATTTGTCACAATTCATGTGGTATTTCATTACTTAAAAGTCAAAACATCTGTTACTCGAGCACTGTGTTACTTATATAAAATTCATTAATCTCTAGAAACAAACAAAAACTGCACACAATTGTGAAGAAAAAGTGAGAGATTTTTTTTTTTTGGATTTAAAATTGATATCAGCTTTATTATAAAATAATTACTTTCGTAAGGAATACATCACAAGTAAATGGAGCTGGATACGAAAAATAAAGATACTGAGAAATGTCCAGTTAAACTAAGAAATTATTCTTTTCCTTTTATATTAGTAATTTTACTAACTTTCATGATTCGTCTTATTACTTTTTTCAATAAAACTACTATAAATCAGCTTCTACGTTTTGCAACCCCTGGTGGTTACCAAAGTGGTTATAATTTATTAGTGAGATCTTCTGCTGCCATTTTCATGTTTTTAAAATAATAAAGTGTATGAACACCGTATGTGTTTTAACAGTACTCATTTTTGTATTTGTATTTTATGGCAAAGCTAAGGCCAACTGTTGCTAACTGAAGGAAGTAGCTAATCAGATGCATCTTACCACCCACTATCTATTCTAAGGGATTGTATGTTATTATTGTGATGCGCCCACGTTTAATGTGTGTGTTTTAATTTCGTGCAAAGCTACACGAGAGCTATTTACGCTAGCCGTCCCTAATTTTGCAGTGTAAGACTAGATAGAAGGAGGTTAGTCATCACCACCCACCGCCAACTCATGGGCTACTCTTTTACCAAAGAATAGCAGGATTAACCGTCACATTATAACGACACCACTGCTGAAAGGACGCTCATGTTTATTGTGACGGCAATTCGAACCCGCGACCCTCACCAAACGCATCAAGTGCCCAAACTACTTGATCTTGCCAGGCCCATCTTAAAGAGAAGATAATATTTTTTTGTGATGTCACACAAGATTGAATCCGATTTGTCAGTTCCGAAATTCAGAGCTTTACTTAAGGGTCAACCATCGTTCATCAGTACCCAATAATCATTTAAATGACAGTAATGTTCATCCTGCAATTTGTTTTCACTAACCATGGAAGCACTTGTTTCATGATTGTTGTGTCGAGTTTTAACAATCCAAAATCTAGTGACTAGACATGACAGAATTCGATAAATGTATTTAGAATGTAAGGGTGACTGTCAACTCCCACTGTTTCATCAGGAAAAGTAATCCAAGAGTTGGCGATAGATACTGTTCAACAGCTTTATTCCCTATTCTTTCAAAAAAATTAGAGAAACTTATTGTTGTGTGCAAATAAACCTTGTGTAGCTTTGGGCGAAATTCTGAAATAAACATAACAACCTTTCTTACTAGCCTGGGCCTGGCATGTCCTAGCGCGTTAAGACGTGCGCTTCGTAATCTGAGGGTCGCGGGTTCGCGCCCGAGTCGCGCCAAACATGCTCGCCCTCCCAGCCGTGGGGGCGTTATAATGTGACGGTCAATCCCACTATTCGTTGGTAAAAGAGTAGCCCAAGAGTTGGCGGTGGGTGGTGATATCTAGCTGCCTTCTCTCTAGTCTTACACTGCTAAATTAGGGACGGCTAGCACAGATAGGCCTCGAGTAGCTTTGTGCGAAATTCCAAAAACCAAACCAAACCTTACTAGCCAATTAAAACGTCTGTAATACTAAGTAGGTAAGTGCAAATCTTGTAAAAATACACAAACTGCCAAATCTACGCTCATCATAGCTAAGAAGTCGGCAGAACAAATTGATATGCTTTTAGTTGTTTAATAAGAAATGCCTTTAAGGTTGTTCAAACGAAAATGAGCAATATAAACACTCATGAGACAAATTAAAAAGATAACACTTAGAGTAGGGAATTTTTACCACACTACAGAAGCCAATTATTCTTTTTACCATTTTAGACAAATATCTTACTTTTCGTTAGACATATCAAGACCGTTCTGAGCAAAATTGTATTGAAAGCCAGAAATTGGTGTGTCAGCGGTTAGCACCAAGGCTTTAAATCCACATCTTTCGGCTCTTTTAATCAACATTTTTGTAATTTGACGATTCTTAAACACATACAGCTGAAACCACAGAGTAGAGTTTGGTACAGCCTTTATCACGTCTTCCAAGGCATAGCTTGAAGATGTGCTCAGGATCATGATACTACCCATAGACGAAATCGCTGAAAAAGAGAAAAGAAAGTCTATATCAACAAATAACTGAAAATCACACGAGACTAAATTACCCATTTTCCTTCTTTTTGCACTGATATGATTATTTTAGTTGTTTGAACCCATCAAGTGGATATCATTAAATGATGTAATATCAATGAGTGACAGTGAACTACTCATTGTTTTCTCAGTTATTTAAATGATGACATACTTGGAGTTCGATATACATCCGCTCCTCAGTGGCACAATGGTATGCCTGCGGACTCAAACCCCTAGAAACCATGTTTCCATACCCATGTAAGGTAGAGCACAGATAGCCCATTGTGTAGGGGCTAAATTGCAAACAAAAAACAAACAAGCTACATACATTCTCAACTGGTGAACAATATAAAATATGACTGATCAACTCCTTCTCACATAACTATGCAAAAAGGGTTATATGGGTTCATCATTCTGCTTAGTAAAATATCTGTCCATCAGTAGAAATAGTGTTTACAATTAAAATTGGCAAACAAAATAAATATACATAATTAAATTTTCAAGTAAAATTACAATGATTCTTTTTCATTTAATTCTATACAGCTACACAAGAATAGTTAATTCTGTATGATAACTGACTGCAGTAAAATATGGTATTGTTCACCTTTAGCTGTTGCGATTTCTCCATCAGGATGAGCTAGCCTTTGATATGCTGAAGGACTGACACCAATTGGAAAGTTAATTTTTTGGCCAAGGATCGTAACCGTCATGTCACGGGCCGAAACATCTCTCAAAAATCTTGGACGAATTCGTAGTCTAACAAAGGTCACATCATATTATTTGATTTTTAGTTAATAAATCTGAAATATTCTAGCTATTATATGGGCAATTATATTCTACTATTAACTTGAAAGTTTGTTTTATTTTTATATTTAGCCCTCTTATTATAATGGAAACAAAAAAAAACAACTTTTTCTCAATTTAATTTAGACTTTTCATTGGAAATTGATTTTTCATTGTAAAAGTGTAAAGTCTGAAATATAATAAATAAAACGTTGTTTAATATCGTGGGTATTTTATTACACTGGAATTAAGATAAACATGTACAATCTCGCTAGTAAAACCTAGTGAAATAAGAAGGGGAAATGTATTTTATTTAAAGACAATTCACTGCTTTCCCAACGTCATTTAATGCAACAAAAAAGCCCAAAACGTATTCATTCATTTTGTCTTACAGTACTAAACGTTTGTTACTCCATATGCATCTTTGTAGCCGCGTATAACTTTCATGTAAGTTACCTGTTCTTCAGACTGTTTAATGTATATTAATTTTAGAAATGACACAATTGTGTTAATTAATTGTACACTTATTATTGAAGGTATCAGCTATAGTGCCATGACGCCATTACGAATATTTCTGAAGTGAAAGCATTAGTTGCTCAATCTTTTTGTTTACAATATTTGTTCGATTCTCTTTATCATGCTTGTTCTTTAAAAACTTGAAATACAATTAAGTTTTCTCTGAACAATAATTTTTACCTTTATGTAACTTTCTGTGAAAAACGTAACAGATATTCCTGGCATCTCAAATTTCCTTTTTTCGCAGAACATGTAACTAACTATAGCAGTGGCAAATATGAACCTTTTTATTGGGAGTAAGCACATTTTGATTTAGTCATAAACTAGATTATAATTTTTAAAATTTAATGTTGACATTTTTACTTTAACTGGCAATTTTTCTTATACGTAAAGCTCTGATCTTTATCCAAATATACACATATATATATATATATATATATATACCCATTTATTGCATACCTCTCAAAGGCACGTCGGTTTTCTTCGAGAGTACATTGATTATTAGCACCATCAGCATAGTAATCTCTCGTTTTTTTCGAGAGTAGAGTCTTAGCCAGTTTTTCAATATCTTCAATAGAAACAAAAGAAGTGTTCGACATTTTTTACTTCTCGAGTTGTAATCTGGCGCTAACTTGATTTCTCTTGAACAAAACCGTTTGAAGATATCAAAAAAGAAGTATGAAAGTTTATCAAGGTCATGTTAATGTGAAGCAAACAACTTTATCCTTCAATAGAAATGTACGCGCCTTCAAGACTGACACGTGATACATTGAATGATTGTGGTAGCAAGTTGAAGATCGAAATATCTAAGAAATAAATCTTTAAAATAAACAAAACTACACATATCCTCATATATATTGCTTATCTATATGTACTTATGATCACACTATTACAAGTAATGTATAAACATTAATTATAAACAATTTAAATGAACATAAAATGCAGGATTTATTTCGAAATATGAATTATTGCTTTAATCCTAAATTAGTATTTATCATTTAATTTATCCCAGGGTGACTCACAGATACTGTCAAAGGGTTTCGATACTCGCAGTGGGCACAGCACAGATAATTTATTGTGTAACTTTATGGTTAATAACAGCCCAATCATTTAATTTATTTATTTATTTTTATTGAATTATAAAAATACATTCACTAATTTTTAGAAATTAAACCTGAAACATTTATTTTCTTACATTGTGTTTAAAGAGAAAACATGTTAGTATAAACTTCTGAACTATGGTCACTGTTTGTTTAACAATATTATGCAATGCTACACAAAGTTGTATCTTATTTTGAACTGTTAGAATAAAGCAAAATTGGATAATCAGCAAAACCTACGGTCAAACCAACTCTTGTATACGACTACCAAGATTTGGTTGTCACTCTTACACCGCAATGAGATGCAATCCATGAATCCACGGATTCGTTTTTTACACACGCTGACCACAACTATCCCTCTATGTCCCTAACAAGACTACCGAGATTTGGTTGTCACTCTTACACCGCAATGAGATGCAAGCCATGAATCCACGGATTCGTTTTTTACACACGCTGACCACAACTATCCCTCTATGTCCCTAACAACTTATATTTGCTATGAGTACATATAATACTACTTTGAAGAAAGGAAAATAAAAATTATATCAGCATGTTAGGTTTGTGACAACTAACCACTGATTAAATTTAATCATACTTGCGTAGAAATATAAAAGGAAAATAATACGTCTTTCTTGTACTAAGTAAAGAACAAAATACTTCTGATTCTTTGCATTTATAATTGCAAGTTATGAGTGTATTTTCTCATAGTAAAGTCATATCGGACAATCTGCTGAGGCTATCGAAGGGAATCGAATCTCTGATTTTAGCATTGTAAATCCGCAGACTTACCGCTGTACTAGCGGGAGTCATGCAAGTTATGTGATACTGTAATCAAAAGTAACACATTTATGAATTTGTTTTACACGTAGTTCAATATCCTTGCTTAATGCTTTAATTTACAACTAGAAAAATGAAACTTGGACGTGGAATGTGTTTTCTACGTTCTTTTTTCTCGTTTGGTTCTTATTATTTGCATATTTTCGTACTTTTAATACAACGTTTAGGGCATAGTTCTGATGGTCCCACTTTGTACTTTTTTGTTAATTTTTCATTTTGTGTAATCAGATCCATATGCAGAGATAAATGTTATATTTAATACGATTTGAAGTTTGCAAGCCACGTAAACCACAGCCGATGTAAAATCGTAGTGAAACGGAATTTAAAACAACTACATTTTATATTATTTGCTGAACTTTTGGTAGTGTGATGCAATTGAAAATTGATCGTTTTTATGAAGAATATGTAACAGCTCTTCTCACTGCAAGATATTCTTTCATCCAAATTATAAAGATACGCTAAGAGTTGTGATTTAGTAGTTCCAAGATTTAATAATATTTGTTTATTAAATTTCTCGAAGAACTATTTAAGAGATATATTTACTAGTATTCTCTAGTTTAAAAGGGTTAGACAAAAGAGAATGTAGCTTCTCAAACCATTTACCACCAACTTTGGGGTTACTCTTTACCGACTGTTGCATTATAACGTACTCACAACCGAAGAGGTTTATACAGTTTTATTTTGAATTTCGCGCAAAGCTACACGAGGGCTATATGCACTAGCTGTCCCTAATTTAGCAGTGTAAGACTAGAAGGAAGGCAGCTAATCATCAGTGCCCACCGCCAACTCTTTAATCAATGGATAGTTTGATCGACTGTCACATTATAATGCCCCCACGGCTGAAAGGGCGAACACGTTTGGTGTGACGGGAATTCGAACCCACGACTCTCGGATTACGAGTGAAGTGCCTTATCCACCTGGCCATGCCGGTCCTCACAACCAAAGAGATAAGTACTTTTGGGAATTAGTTTCGAACCGTATCAGCAGATTGCAAAGTATTTTTGTTTTGTTTGTTTCAATTCTGTTGCCATCTCAGCTTGCAGTCACGAAATTTTCAAATGGAGCATTGTATTTAAAATATACACAATCTATTATAAACTGAAAACGCTAAATAAAAAAAAACAACAACAAAAAACCCAATATTATGTAAGTTAAGTTTCCAAAGTAAAATATGGCCTGGCATGGCCTAGCGTGTAAGGCGTGCGACTCGTAATCCGAGGGTCGCGGGTTCGCGCCCGCGTCGCGCTAAACATGCTCACCCTCCCAGCCGTGGGGGTGTATAATGTGACGGTCAATCCCACTATTCGTTGGTAAAGAGTAGCCCAAGAGTTGGCGGTGGGTGGTGATGACTAGCTGCCTTCCCTCTAGTCTTACACTGCTAAATTAGGGACGGCTAGCACAGATAGCCCTCGAGTAGCTTTGTGCGAAATTTCCAAACAAACAAACAAACCAAAGTAAAATATTTTCAATTGCATAAGTATTCAACCTCTTTCCTTCGGCAAAAATAAATCGGTCTAGGTACAAAAAATTAGTTTCAAAGGTCACAGAATTTGCGTGTCTGCGCGTTATTAAAGTGGTTTCATTTGACGTCAGCGTAAATGCATCTGTTCAAGCCATAACTCACAAAGTGACAGAAAAAACTAGCCATAACGACCAAGAAGCTTTCCAAACAAGTCAAGAATAAAGAGGAAGAGAAAAACAGATCAGAGAATGCTACAAGAAAATTTCAGTCATTTATTATCCTTTGAGTACATTGTAGTCTAGATCAGGCGGCCCTTTAAATTAAACAGTCAGGCAAGCAGGAAATGAATTAGGGATACTACTTCGAAGACAACAGTGACTTCGATAAAACTGCAAAGTTCCATATCTGAAATAGGAGTCAATGATAATACATCAACAATATCCCAGTCTCTTTACAAAGCTGGATTGTATGGGCGAGTGACAAGAAATAAGCAAGTACTGAATTATAATCATCTTAAATCTCGTATGGATTTTGCGACAGAGCAAATAAATGATACTGTAGATATATGGTAGAAGGTTTATGTAGTCAGACTATACAAAAATTTAGCTTTTTATTCTAAATTGAAAGCTATAACATCTAGCACAAGACCAACACAACACATCACATCACCCTCTCAACATCATGTTATGGGGGAATTTTTGTCATTAATAGGGGCTGAGAAGCTTGTCAGGACTGATCCAATGTTGATGATGCAAAATATAAGTAAATCCCAAAAGATAACCTACTCGAGTCAGCCAAGAACCTAAAATTGGGTTGAAAATTCACATTTTAGAGGAACAATGGCTCAAACACAAAGCCAAAGCTACACTCAAGTGTTTTCAAAAGTAGAAAGTGAATGTTCTGGAATGGCCCAAATTTCTAATTTAAATCCAATCAAAAAATTATGGCGAGACATAAAGATTGGAGTCCATCAACTATCCCTAAGAAATGGACAAAAATTACAACACCCCATTATACAAAGCTGATAAAAATCTATATAAAAAGACTCACAGTAATAATTGCTGCAAAAGATATTTCCACCAAATACTGAGCTAGGGTACTAAATACTTACAAAACCAACAAATTTCCATTTATATATTTTCTTTGAAGATTTTCTTGAAATTCAACCTCCTTTGTACATAACATCGTAAAGTTTGGTCATTAGAGTTGTGAATAAAAGTAAGTTAATTGGAAAAAAACACACACCAAAACATTGTTTACGTTATTTGTATTTTATCAAAATGTGACGTTATTGGTAGTAATGAATATTTTTGCAACGCACCGTAAAAGAGAATTATTTAAAGTTTTAGATACAACTGTGGTAACATAATCCACAGAATAACTTAAATTTATCGTTGATTGTATAATGGTATCAGTGTAGAGGATAAGAGTTTGTCTTCTCAAAGATACTTTGGTAACAATGTAGAGTATAATTTGTCCTATAATAGTGTCGTTATGTAATTACACCTACCTGTCTGGACTTTGACGAAAATATAACTTTTAAAACTCTGAATAAAACTGTAATAACCAATCATACAACAAATTTTTGTACTTAGATTTGAGTATATTATTTGAAAACAACCAAATTTCACACTATCTATTGTTGAGATTTATTGCTAACAAGCCACAAACACCAACTGTAAAGAATCTACTTCATACATACCAATAAAAAGCTTTACAGTACTAGTGCTTGTATTTTGTCTTCAATCCCATGACTCCTCTAACATTTTCATCATCAGATTTGAATAAACTGGGTCCATGGCTTAACTGGTTACAGAAATAGCAGAATCTGCCAAATGGCAGCCAATTCTCATCTTATATTTTTTTTCTTCTTTATACTGAACATCAGGTTTCGAATGCTTAGCCCATGTAACTGAAATTTACCTGTATTTTTAAAGTTCTAAGCATTAATTATATTATCTAAATTAATCCACTAACTCAATCTTACACCTTGTGAGCAGGTAGCATGTATTTATACATTATTGGCCTCAAGATTTCTGCATTGCCCATACTTTTCACCCATTCCTTAAGTCTTTCATATATTTTTGAAGAATAAATATGGATATATATATATATATATATATATATATGTGTGTGTGCATGTGTCATCTCTTAAGTAATGTCCAATTTTACGTTCAGAAAGATAAAGTATTTCAAACGATTTTAATGTTATTTAATCAATAATGTATGTTCCATTATTATTAATTACTTCCTGCCAACGATTCACAAGTTTCTGAATGCCAGTTCTATAGAATTCTTAGGATTTGGAGGAAAAAATGTACAGAAGGTAGTTTTGACATATTCATGTGTTCCAAGCTCTTTTTCATCAAGATAGTTCTGCAAACTTCGGAATAGATGATAATCATATGGGGCAAGATCTGGAGAATAAGGATGTAGAACTTTTCCCAGTCTAGCTCTTCAATCTTTGCTGTATCGGGTAGTGCATTATCCTGGTGTAACACGACACCTTCACGATTTGTCAAAGCAGGCCTCTTTTTTTTTCAAGTGCAACATTCAAGTGCTGTAACTATTGACAATAGAAGCCTGGTGTAATCGTTACATTGAGTGGTAGCAACTCAAAGCAGATCACACCAACAATATCCCACCAAATGCTTGACAAGACTTTCTTAGGGTGGAGGTCCATATTGGGCTGTTTGTACTTTATCTACACTGAGCCATTCTCTGCAGTGCTCAACATTTTTATAAAATATCCATTTTTCATCTCCAGTCACTAAACTGTCCAAAAAACGGGAGTTACATTTACGAGAGTGCAAATGTCCACTCTTGATCTAAGGTCGTCTTCTGTCAAATCATGAGAAGCCCATTTTCCAAGCTTTGACACCTTTCCAAGCTGTTGCAGAAGACAGTGAACTGTTGAATGGGTTGAATTAAGCTTCTGTGCTAGTTCTTCAACTGTTACAGCACAATCTTCAAGTACTGCCAACAGCAAGTCATCATTAAACTCAACAAGACAACCTGAAAGTGGTGCATCATTTAAGCTGTAGTCACCTGAACTAAACTTTTGAAAATACCTTCAACATTTTCTTTCATTGAAAGACCCCATACCATAAACACCTTGAATGTTTCGTGTAGCTTCTACTGTACTATTGCTTTTTTTAAACTCATAAAGCATTATATGCCTAATGTGTTCCTCAGACACATCCATCTTCATTAGGGTTTATGCAAGTGATTAATGATTGGAAAAAGTGGAATTGGGTTAATTTATTTTACTTGTCTTAACACTTTTGTATATGTTCTACTATATATTTTAGTCATTAAAGCCTTCTACAAAGACAGAATTATGATGCACTTTCTGTATTATATTTTCAGAGATTACTTATGGGATGACCTTATATATATATAAACAGACACACACACTGGAAATCGGGAAGAAGTACACATGGCACAATTCATCACTTATTCAAAGTTAGACAAACGTATTTCTTTTACTACAAACTGGGGTTTCATTTTATTTACCTATAATGTGCACATTCTAAATGAATATCCATATGTCATTGTATGGCTCATAACTCAGAATGGAGTGAATTAAGATCTTACACATACAACAAAATAAAAAATAAACAGCTTCATCTAGTCTAATAGCATTCATAAAATAACTGACCATCATGATTTTCTTTGAAGGTAAAGGTCACACAGAATATTTTAGTTTTGGGTTTATACATAAAACCTAGTAGTAGTTTAACTTCAGAATGACAAGCATTGCACATAAGAAAAACTAAATGTAATTTTCAAATGGAATAAGCATACTAGTTTTCTTGTCACTAACATCGAGTTTTCTACATAGATCGCGTATCATGCTTACTACTTGAGTTTCAAAAACATTTAGTGATGTAGATAAGTATGAATCCACACAAATGTTTTAGTTAACATGGAATATGTTCGTTTTTGACTTTCACACAAGGCTACACAAGGGCTATCTGCACTAGCCTCCCTAATTTAGCAGTGTAAAACTATAGGGAAGACAGCTAGTCATCATCACCTGCTGCCAACTCTTTTATCAATGTACAATAAGATTGACCATCACATTATAATGCCCCCATGGCTGAAAGGCGAGCATGTTTGGTTGGGACAGGGATTCAAACCAGCAACCCTCAGGTTACGAGTCAAACACATTAACCATCTGGCCACAATGGGCCTAACACAGAATTTAGGGGCATTATTTTATTTGTAAGTGTATATATATCTTATGAAGTTCTGTTTGACATAAAGTAGCACCTAAAAAGATGAGGACAACCTCACAGTGTAAATTCACAAAACAAATGCCTCATAAACCAAGTGTTTCATGCATTGGATTTAAATTAGAAAATAACTACCACCTCATGATTTATTCAAGTTCAATTGAATATTATTTTATTAATACAAATTTCATATTCATTATAAATGCTCTTTTGTAATTGGCTAGAAAACATAATACAAAGTTTAAATATACAGTTAAAACTTTTCTTTGGTTTCAACAGTGCAAGTCAGCTTTTCCCTGCTAAGGTCTTGATAGAGTCCACTAAAACAGCTGCTTTTCCTGTGCTGTATACAAGGTTTTCCTTCCAGTTGAAGACTGCAGGAAATATAACAAATGAACTAATTTAAATACAAAAATAAGTTTTTGTATTACAATTGAGAGCTAAAGTTTAACAAATTCAATCTCTATCATATAGGTAAAAAGAATATTTGATTTGTTTGGTTCATTTTGAATTCTACGCAAAGCTACACAAAGGCTATCTGTCCCTAATTTAGCAGTGTAAGACTAAATGGAAAGCACCTAGTCATCACCACCCACTGCCAACTCTTGGGCTACTCTTTTCACTAACGAATAGTGGAATTAGCTGTAACATTATAACACTCCCATAGCTGAAAGGGTAAGCAAGTTTGGTGCAACAGGAATTCGAACCTGCAACCCTTGGATTACCAGTCGTGTGTCTTAACCACCTGGCAATGCCGGGCCTAAGAATATTTGATAAAATATTTAAAATATTTCAATGTCTTGTATTTAATTTTCTACAGAGACTGAAAGACTAAAAATTACTAAGCACTCATGATTACACAGGACCAAATAAAATTTCTGGCTTAAGCAGGTTTTCCAGCTCATACATAGTGAACATGCATTTTCTTAATTATATATAATATTTTAGAGGAACATAACACTTGCTTGACTCAATGAAAGCAAGATGTTTGCAAATAAAGTTATTATACTGTTTATGCTATATTTATTAGAATAAGAACAACAAAAATAGGCATTCAAAATATAGACAAGTACACAAAATCTTGATCAAATTTATTTGAAGAAAGTGTCCAATTTCAACTGTTTCGTTTTTTTTAATGAGCTTTCTCATGAGATTAAAAGAGAACACCAATTCTACGGCATTTTCATTAAGTTAATCTTCTCCCTTCATTTTTGCATATAATTTGATAGCGTTAATATAACTTAACACTTGTGATAAAGTAGGAATTTCTATTTCCTCACTAACTTTTCCATTTTGCCCATCTTCTGAATCTCTCACTGTTTCCATCTTGCAATTTTATCATAGATTTTAAATCAATTTCATCAGTTTTTGTTAAAACATTCTTGTCAACGTTCACAAGACTTTTCATGTTCACAGAATCATCTGCATCAATCTTCTCAGAGTTTGGATTTTACTAAAATCGTCATAACAAACAACTTCTCCACAATCTCCACCATCACCAAGAATAAATCCAGTTTTGAAAGCACTTTAATACTCATTTTTTACACATTTGATTGAATGACTTAAAAATACAATTGCGTCTAACATGTCAGTTTTCATGGTAATTTCAGATGCTCCCTTACAGTTGTCCATGTTTGCAATAAAGTGCTGAAGCATCAATTTTCTGTATTTCAATTTTATACACTGTATAATTCCATTATCTAATGGCTGTAGAACTTTTAGGTGACAAGTTGCATTATCTTGGAAAAGTAGAATATTCCTATTTTCTTGTTCCATTCGTTTGTTTAATTTAACTGCAAAAATAATGATGGCAGAAAAGAGAGAGCCTTTTATAGAAGAAATCTTAAGATAATGCTGCAAAATTGATATTTCTGGCTTGTACAGGTTTCTGCCTTAGACAGGTTTTACTGTACAATTATTGAAGTTATAAAAAAAATACAAAAAATATAATATATTAACCCTAGGATGGCAACATACTTGCATTGTAAGTAGGTATACAACTCTGATGAAAGTTCTTTATAAAAATGAAACTAGTTTTAAATTTGTCTTGAATGATTCTATTATGTAGTTTTAGAAAAAATAGGATATTTCATTTTGATCTGTTCTTTTTACAATAAAGTATTCTTTATTTAATGTAGTTATTTGCACTTACTCTGAATAGTCACATGCAATGTGATTTTCATTTTAAGTATAAAAATATTATTTATTATATAGTTTTCACATTTCATTTGTATAATCACCAGGACCTCCTAAATGAATATCAAATGTTTTTTAAGGTAGTTTTATATTTTATTTTCCATTTTCTCTATTATATCATGACTTCTAGATATTATCATCAATGTACAATGCAATGTTAAAACTTAAGAAATAGAAATATGTACGTAGCTTTTAAATATTCATAAAATACTTTTGAATCTTGTTTCTCTCATATGTGTAATTTCACGTCTTTATTGTTTCACTTACACTTAATATTAAATTTTCCTTTCCAATTGCCTTTTATTCTTGATGCAGGTATAACAACCTATTCCTGCCAACCTGACCCCAAGCTATTCTATAGTTATCAGAGAGCAAAGGTTGTCTACAAAGTTATACTAACACTTGCCATGCTTACAATGCCTTCTTGCTTGGAAATTTCCACAAGTGAAACTACATCAAGTTAAATGTATACAATCATAAATTTTTCAAATATGCATTTACAAACACAAATAATACATAAATTAAAATATATATGTAAAACTTAAATGCAATCTTAACTGTTTTGCAAACTAATGCATACATGGTGAGAAACACTTGCCAAGTATTATATAACCTTCAAGAGAATAATGAACTGAGTTTCTTTTCTATTTCATGCTACAAATCCACACACTGCTACAGGTTTATTCTTACTGTAGCTAAATGATGCAAAAGCTGCTCTTTCTATTGGTTATAAGTATGGCATTCCACATCAAATTAACTTGCAAACACAGCTTTTGCTTTACAAGTGAATTAGGCTGATCTTGAGCTTATAGCTATTAGAATGTCAAACCCCCATTGAGAATTTCTTTAAAATTTTCCAAACATTAATGTAAAACAGAGGGAACTTTAAAATAATCTTCTATGGAGACGATCTATTATTTTCTTACAGTATCATGTGTAATAACTCAAAGTTTAGACTTATAACCATGAGCAAATAATGTAACAGTAAAAACTGCAGTTTAAATTGCTATTTTAAATGTTTTTTTTAAATAAAGGAATAAGGCTTAGATAATATAAAACTAAGGTATAATGTACTTGATAATAGTAACTTTATCAATGTGCAGAAAGGGATCTAAAGAATTAGCTGGAGTCATAGGGTTAATGAGTATTTTTTTCAAATGTACATATAAAACCATTCTATTTTTAAGCATTTATCACTTAAATCAAATTAAAATTCACTAAGTACTACACAGTGCAGTATCTTCTGCAGTTTAAAAACTTAAGAACTAATTATACACATAAAGTCTTGTTTTTTCGTTTATGTTTTTTCAACCATAACACACAGCAACTACCTATCGATGATATTAAGGGTTGTAGATGGTTTACTTATTATCTTAGAAGTCCACTTATCTAATCAGACCTGTAAATCATGGCATATTACAGTTTCTTTGGTAATGATCCTTCTGCAAAACAAATGTATTTCAAATATTTGAGGCAAAAAGCCATTTTTTAAGCACATATATTTTACAATAAAATGAAAAAGATATTTCACTAATAACTGGTAAGGGTTACCTCCTGTTTCTCGAGATAAGTTTTTTAACATTTTCAACTGACTAATGAACTTTTCCAATTCCATTTTCACTACATCTTGCTCTTTCAGCTCTTTTTGTAAACAAGCATTCACCTTTTTTGCCTAATGAAGGGAGAAGAGAAAAAAAAAAAGCTTTCACATTTCAATCTGTAAGATGTGTGAAATAATTTAACCTTTCCTTGCTTTTTCATGCTTAACACCACAGTTTCATTACAAGCACAAAAATAAAATTAACACTGTTAATTTTAAAAGCCTCATTCTCCTTTCAGTACATTTTACAACAGTAGTGATGATATTGGCTCTTAAACCATAAACTTCCTTAAACCATATGAAACACGTGTAAAATCAGGCTAATTTATATAATAATAAATGAAAATTATTTATAAAAGCTTACTGAAGGATACAATAATTTTTTTTTTTTTTGTAAAAACCATACAGTTGTCCCCCTATCTACTATATGAAGAGGCTGTATAGATTAACTAAACTTTGAGCTTGGATTGATCAATATTGTGAGAAATGTGCTTTCAATGTTATTTTGCACCTTCTGCAGCCTTTGTTTTAGTTCTTGAATATCAGTTTCCAACTTTTGCATCTCATCAATAGTATGAGGTGTTTCATGAATAGCATCCTCTGGAAGTAAAACATGCTCAGGTATCCTTAACACATTTGTGCTTAGGTATGACTGAAAAAAAAAATTAGAAAGATTACAAAATACAATAAAAAGGTATCTGTATGACATAAAATATCTATAATTTAGTGTTAACACTAACATAAATGTTATGAAACAAGATACCTTTATTCTAATTACATTTTAAAAATGGTAATTTCTTTCAAGTACTTAAAACACATTAATAAGTTGAATAATGAGATGTTTTATTTGTATAGAAAAAAATCAAAATTTGATTTTCATCTTTCTAGTTTTTAATAACTGATACAAATTTTTATATATCTCAGTCACTGTTAGATATAATGTTACAATTCTAATTTTTTAAGGATAGGTAATTTACAAAAATATTCACATAATTTGTATTAGTAAACAATTACCTCTAGTCTATCAAATGCCTTATCTGTGTTATTTAGCATTGTCTGTAAAATAACTTCTGATCCTGTCTTGATTCTGTCTTCAGGCATTACACAACTGTACTAAATTTTTTTAAAAAATCAGACATAAATCACTTATTTCCCAGTCAAATGTGTACATCATGTGCTAATCACATTATTAACACTAAAAATTAATTTGAACTTTTGAAACAAACATTCATTGTTCTTTCCTTACAAGTTAGGGACATATGAATGTAATATTTCCAAAGGGTGGTGTCACAAGCACAAGTCAAATAAGATAGGCACCCAATGCCACAATGGAAATTTCAGATCATATTTGGATGACAAAAGTCTATGAAATTACCTTTTGTTTTCTTTGTTACATATGTCTATATGAGAGAATATAACAAATTAGCCAAAGGAACATACAAAGAACTTGTTTTTAGTACTTACTGTTAATTTGATATTTGTGACTAACTTTTGTGTTTTTGGAATTCCAACTCAAAAACTTGTTTTATAGTACCTTTGAAGTGTAAGCAAAAAACCAATACTTATTGAACATGATTTGTCACACTTGTTTTGAACCAACATGAAAGGGTCTTGAGATGCCTAAACTTCTAGAAACTTCAGTGGTTTTTACCATTTAAAACTGCCTTACATGGAACATTTCCAAGGGTTTTATAAATAATCAAGGTCCAATGTATATTCCAACTTGATCAGACAAAATATGGAAATTTCCCATGCATCAATGTTTTTATTCCAATCACTATTTCAGTAATAAAACCTTTAGGTACTAAATGTCTTTCATTGTTTAGCTCCAGACAATTTATGACTCAGGCATAACTCTGAATCAATACATAACACTTTGTGGAGGGTAACTGATCAACTTTTATATAAATTTTAGAACATTCTGAAATAGGTGATAACCAACAAACAAACATGTTTAATTTAGAAGATGCAGTACCCAGATTGAAAATGATGTTAAAACATGGGAAAAGAGAGTTTGACGTAGACTCTTATTTCAACATACAAGTCATTCTGTACCACAGTTAAATTTTTATAACTTAAATGAAGAAACACTAAATGCTAAGTCTATTTGCATATGAAGATTGTAGTCTGCTTCAAACAAAATGAAAAAAAAGTGTTTTCAAAGAAAACTCTCCACTTTCTTCACGTGCTTGTTAAGATATTGCAGCCCAGTGCATAAATGCTAAATATACAACAACAGTGACATCTCAAAAATTTTTTAAAAAGTCTAAAGAGTTTAATGCAGAAATAACAACTAAGTGAAAAAATATTAAATATGACTGTTACCAATAAAAATATAATTTCATTTTCAACCATACATAACCTTTTTCTTAGATAAGACAGCAGTCTTACATATAAAAATATCTCAGAAAATGACAAAAATCTGAAGAATCATACATTCATGAAAAGTACAGACAGACTCTTTCACACTACCATAAAGTTTACAAAAAAATTATAGCAACACTGCTAACTGTATGTTCACACGAGGGTCAAAGTGCACACAAAAGATGATTTGCAGAGCTACTTTAAATATTTAATAAAACTATTATCAATGTGGGTTAATAAACTTATCAAAATATAATATACAATTCAAATTTTTGTAAGTTCTATCTTTTAATTTAAAAAATAAATCTTCTAACAGCATTTGATGACACTCTGACTTTCCCCTTGCAAGTATTTCAGATTATTTAACCAATTAGAAGCATATACTACAGACATTAACAAGCCTGAATATAAAATCTTAACACTATTTTCTTACTTTACTGATGTATTACTTGATCTGTTCAATGCATATGACATATTGCCCGTTACGAAATGTCTATAATTATGTTTGAAATTGCTACTGGCCATGTTTATAATCAACATTAAATTCTGTCAGATAATATAATCTATCATTACACAACAATTTAATTTTAAAATCATAAACAATCAATATGATTGCTATACACAAGTGATTTTAGCTGTTGTAAAGTTTAAAACAAATGTTAAGATAAGAAAAAAGGAGAAATTATACTAACCTGTTGACACAAATAAAGTTGCAATGTGTTCAAAGAGTCATGAAGGTAATCATAAACTGCATTATACACTAGTAGAAAAAATAGAGATTTGGACTAAAACAACAAAGGGTTAAGATCAATCAATAGTCAACTTATGCAAACATAAGTTGCATAAATTATCTCTTACAAATAAGTGGTATGATGAAATAATTAATAATTTGGAAAGATTAGATATGAAAATCTTTATCATAAAAACTAAATATCTTAAATATCCTATGCAAGTTCTACCAGATATTTCAAAAGAAAAAAAAAATCCAAATATCTGACAAAACAATTATCGTTGTTATGATGTAATAACCATTGTGTAAAAGCCTAGAGAAAAACACATTTGCCAGATGCCCTAAAGAATATATCTGTCAGTGAAAAAAACTTAACATTTTCCTTGCCTGAATAAACTGAAATAGAAACCCTTATAACCCGAGACCTTTTGAAAGATGGACCTTTCTTCTTCAGGGGCACTAAATATATATTTCTAGTAGATTCTCAACTCTGCATGGTTAATAGCTTATAATCCTCTTGAGCATACATGATCTGCCAAATAGATTTGTAAACTATCAGTCATAAGAAAACTCCCACCAAATCCTATGTGAACTTGCACCACTGCAAGATGGCATAATTATGTAGCAAATCCCCCAAAACACACACACACATACACATCAATGAGTGTGACACACCTCTGTGTACAATGGCACCCTCTACATCTGCACTCAATCCTTATTCTTTGAAAAAGAATAAAGAAATCTGCACTGAGAAAGTGGGAAGGATGGGTGGGTGAGAAAATGTGAATATCTATCAGAAATATATTTTCATGGTGAAGAAAATGTTAACTCTTGAAAGGAATAGTCACCTCCAAACACAGAATAGCAAGGACCTACAATGAGATGGTAGAGGGACCAGTACAAAAAGTATCTAGATGATATTCCTTCATAAAATGCCTGAAATAAACCCATGAAGTGTGACACCTAGCTGTAAGGGCTATATAAGAGCACACTCATGAGAGACTGTCAGACAGCCAATACATGCGACAAGGTTGGGCCTTGTTTAGAATACACCTTCTGTGCTAATCTCTTCTACCCTCAGAGTAGTTGGTCAAAACTAACTGTGGAAGAAGGATCTTTCTGAAAAATATCCTCACATCTGTCAGTCATCACAGGCTAGATGCAAGCTTAGGAGGAGGGTATTGTATAGAACCATGCCAGTATTGATATTTATCTAACATCTACTTGTTCATCAGCCACTACGAGCTTTCAGTCCAGAAGGTGCTTTTACTGAAGACAATGTAATGGGTGACTTCAAAAAAATTTTTTTTTAAACTAGCAAGCACTTATAAGATAGGAGATACACAACTCCAGTGATGGAATGAGTATGGGGACTGGATCAGACATGAAATATAAAATAGATATATAGTGAAATACCATGAAGAAATCTCAAGCAGTCTTAAAGCACACCCTATTTCACAGTGGGCACTTGTTGAGCTAAATAGATGGTATTGATTTCCTTTAGCCTGGACTGATGCAGATTTGGGATAAGTACACCCTGGGAGGCAACACTTGCCATCTATGACCTCACATTAAGCCAGTTGCAAGTATGAAAAATACAAGTACACTTGCTTGTTCAGAGTCAAAATGTGAATTGAAGAATGGCCATGAACAGAAACCTATATTGCTGAAAAGACAAGACAGCTTGGTGGTGGTGATAGTAATTAACAAAAATGAGCAAGGTATTTCAAATGGCAGCCTAGAAAATCTACTGAAACAATCAAAATGGACTGCAAGAGAATAAGTAGGGTATTAAATTTGGTAAGAGGAAACAAAATATCTTATAATTTATACCCAAAGAGAAGTAAACCAGACAGTTGAGATAGTATATCCTTTTGGTAAGAGTGGAGGGAGAGAGCTCTTTCATAGAAAAGTGGACCCATGGAATGAAAAAATGATGATGAAAACCCAAAAACAAGGAAGTAAAAGACATATAACAATAACAGTATATACAAGACAAGAAGTCTGTTTAGGTCCAAACAATCATAGATATGGGAGAAAGGTGTATCTACACTACCTTTTTTAGTAAAGAAAGTCATGGAAAGGAAGGACCAGTTGGGGTAAAGAAAAAGGCAAGTGTAATAGTAGAGAGTGTGAGAAGAATCTATGGCATAGATATCAGTATGTCAGTAACCATAGAGAAGAAGGTGAAGAAAATAGGTTTTGGGAAAAATGGTATTGGAAGCAAGTTGTAAGAGGGTCAAAGGAGTCCTATGTGAGAACATGAAAAGACACTCTCATGTCCCAGTCAAGTTGGGGAGTAGAATAAGGGGGATTACAAAGGAACAGAAGAGGATGATAAAAACAAGTGAAAAAAAAATTACAATGCTTGGAAAGGAAGAATATAGTAGATAGTACTGTCCAATAACTCACAAAGGTAGAGACAGACGAGCTACGTGAAGGAGATAAGTTGTTGTAAGGAAGGTTACTCAGGGGGAAAATGCTGAAGGATAGACCAATTGTGATAGGCATTACAATTATGTTGGTACATTGAAAAGGTGCAAGAGTAAGAAAAGTGGAACACAAAAAAGGTTACATGATTAGATAACCTGGCTTGAGCAATGGACTGGACAGATCTCACATGTGAAGATGAAGAGATGTTAATTCTCAATGAAAGAGTTATGTGTGATTGAACCAAAATCAATTGAATGTAGGAAAACAGAATGGTTCTTGGTTGAGAGAAAGCAATGTAACAAAAAACAAAAGGTTGGACAGGCCAGTAAGGGACTACCAACAAGGCTCTACAAGGAGTTTTCCAACTCAGAACAAAGACTCAAAAAAGAAGGCAGAGTAATGGGATCAAATCTAATAAAAAATTTGAGAATATGAAGAAACCATTCCAGAATTAAGATGCAGTCTCATTAAGAAAACAATTCATAACAATGTTATGTGCATCTGAAATACGACAGACTAATTAAACCCACATGACAAGTAATCAGTCCAAAATCCAAGAAAAGAAGATCCTTTAATAGCTGCCCCCTTGGGAGCTGATATGAGACACGAGTCAGTGATTTCCAGAAATTAACCGTAGGTGAGATGTAAAGGAATAGAATGGGTAAGGTCTAGGTACAGGAACAGAACTAGAACCATACGAGAACTAGGAGGAGGGACAAAAATGGAAGTGTTTTCCTTTTGTCCCTGCCTCACTATTACTCCTTAAACAGCAAAGAAATGGCACAGGTGGTGGAACAGGCTAATGGAGAAAAGAATGGTGCTCTAGAGTCTCCATAAAAGTCATTGGGGAAAAGTAAAGTACTTCCATCTTATTGTAAAGGGAAGAGAGATATCTAAAGTGGTTAGTAATAAGGCTTGAAGTCAGGAACACTGGGCATTAGATAAGAAAACAACTGATAATGAATCCATGCTACAAACTGACAAGAGAAACTCCAGACTGGGTGTCAAGGAATGGGAAATTTAAGTGACCATAAACTAGAACATATGAATCAGTCAAGTGAGAAGAATTAAACACAAGTTTGCAAAAACAAAGTTGATCTGGAAAGGAAATGGCTTGTACAGCAAGGTCTATGGAGAGTGGTAAGTAGAAACTGCAAGAAGGACAGTGTAATAGAGAATAGGAAAGGTGGAGGAATATGAGAGAGAAAGAAAGAAATGTACATAACTAAGAAATAAAGTTTTGCAAATCTGAGGAAAACTGATAGTGTTCTTCAGTAGGTAAGGATGTTCCAAAAGAAAAATCTGGAGGAACAAAAAGAAAATCTCCCAGATTACCCTCCTCAACATCACTCCCTAAAGAATGTAAAGGGTGTAGAAGAGACTGAAACAGACAGTTATAGCTGCACCATGGACTCAACCACGTTGGCTGTCACATCTTCCACAAATAAAGAATTTTATTCCTGCCAAATTACTGGTAATTTACTCAGTATGAGTCAACATCATCACTCACAATAACAGAGAATTCATATTAAACTGTAAATTCATACTGAATGTTTCTGAATTCAACCAACTGAAAGTTGTAAATCAAAAAAGTCATAAATCTCAACAAACTTAACTGTCTGTTTATGGTAGTGCCAAGGAAAATACTGAAGATTCACTGGTGTGAATAGAGAGAGAGAGAGTAATTGCACATGGAGGTGTATCACACTTTCATCAGGGAACATTTGTCTGTTTGTAGTTATGCACAAGGCTACACAATAGACTTTCTATACTCTGCCCACCAAGGGTATCAAAACCCAGTTTCTTGCATTTCAAATTTGCAGACATACCAGTGAAAGGCACTGGGAATGGTTCTGCATGATTACATCACTATGCAGTAGAGTAAATTCAAGTGGTTTCACATGAAATTAGGTGGAGCTTCAAAAGGCTGGTGGCTTGCAAACCTCTGTAAAATTGTATGAGCAAAAGAGAAAACTACCTTATTCTGTGTGAGGAGGCAAGTATTTGTTTAAGAATGCACTGTTGTAAGCTATATCTATACATTTTATAGTATTTTAATTTGGATGTCTGCTTGAAAGCTAAGAATCAACAAGTTTCTTGTAATGCATGGGAAAAAGGGTATGATATAAATATGAAACTTGGTAGAATAACAAACCTATGAGGAATGAACAGTCAACTAGCAATTCAGTTTAGTATTGATAGTAAGTTACCTATTACTCAATTGATTAGTCAAAAATTGCAACCGTAAGTATACAAGTTAGGTGTACACACTGTTAGTTTGGAAATTTTTGTTCAAACTCTGTTTGTAAAGTTAGGCTTAAAATAAAAAAAGCTTGTACTTTAGCAAACATTACTAAATAAATAAATTAATTTATTATAATTTCATGAACCTGCCTTATTATTGTCTTAACCAGATAATCCAAAAATGAACCTGCCCAACAATAAAATATAACACTATTACAGGCTATTTCTGAATGAACACCGACTGCTAATGACAAATAGTAAATGTGGTTCTGATATCTAATTCAAAATAAGCATACATTTAGCACATTTTTCTCAACAAACTTAATAATGTAAAGCATGTGTGTGTGTGTATATATATATATATATATATGCTGTGATAGCCATAGCAGTAATTTGAAATAAGGTTTTGTACACATAAATAATTTAAGTTAACACAACTTTGGATTTTCATCCTTGTAGTAAGTAATGATTTGTTTTGTTATTTAAGCAAAATTTTGCTCAACAATGGGTCATAATGTGTTTCAGGGCACACCTCAATACTTCCATAATATCAACTTAATTGTATATTCTAACATAAGCAAATCATTGTATACTCTCTTACTGAGAAAGTTAGCAAAATAATATGACCCATGTGAATCTTACTGTCTGAATTGCTACCATGTGGTAACTACACATAACCTAGGCAGAGCTGAGCAATTACTTCAATTAGTATCATGAAAACAACTGATTACACAAGTTGTGAGTAACTTGATTAATGTAACTGCAATTAGTGTTTTTCATTACTACCATATTTAATTATTCTACACTATTCAAGTAATTAAAACAAAGTAATTGTGATTTTTCATAATTTTTTGTTAATCTTATGTGAGAATAATCAATTAATCAGCCCAACAATTAACAGATTATCAAATTCCACTAATCATGCAGCATTAGTCAAAATTACAATGTAGGGAAAGATTTAGTTTTATTAAATTGTTGTTTGTTGTTTTGAATTAAGCACAAAGCTACATAATGGGCTATCTGTGCTCTGCCCATCATGGGTATCAAAACACAGATTTTAGCATTGTAGGTCTGCAGACATGCCACTGAGCCACTAAGGGGTGTTTTAATAAATAATTCAATCTGTTGTCAAAAAGCAACTTTTTATAAGTTAAAACTTATGGAGTCATGCTATGCTCCGATATTTCAGAATGAAAACAATAAGGCTCAGTATTACCACCACCATGTTTTTTGTTGTATTTTTAATTCATGAAACTATCTACTATTTGCAAACTTAAAATCATGCTAGATGAAATTTTCACAGGATTACTGCTTAGAAACTAACCATAGAAACTTTATTTTGGCCACAAAGCTTTATAGGAAAACTTATTTCATTAATTTAAGTATGAACCCAAAAATAACAAGGCACATATCCTGCTTTACTGTGGATGTTGTTTACTTTATTATCATATTGTCTGTAACAAACAATAATCAATCTGGGTAAGCTTTCATAGCCATATTTAAGCTCCCAGAAAAGAACTGACTTACAGCAAAACTGCAGTGATTCTGTCTTAAGCTTCTTGATTTATAATGTTTACTTTTGTTTTAGTCTATCAAACAGAATGTTCACATTTTCTTAGATACAGATCTGACTAGACTCCTTAATTGGTCATTTTATTCTTTATTTTGTGGAATGTTTCACTAGATGATGTGAAATGTGTAACAGCACATGCAAATTAATTTTTTAAGCTTTTGTTAAATTCGTTTATCAATGTCACTGGTTTATTTTCTTTGATAGACACAGTGGACCAAATAACCTCTTTCCAACCAGTCTTTTATGTTTTGTCTATGGGTAGAAATGTAAATTGATTATTTAGATTACAACAAATCCACTAACTGGAGAGTTTAGAGGCTATTTTGGCAGCTCCCCAAAGCTCTTAGACTGTACATGTTCTCAGATGCATCTTGAACCACTGAATAACTTGTAGAACCAAATTTTAACTTTGCAGTACAAAGAATTCAAAAGTCATTTACAACTTACCATGCCACCATAAGAACCAATTTGATAACTACACAAGGGTAAATAAGTTAAAACATTAATACTCAAGCTTCTTACATGCATTTCCAATTGATTTTTAAAACCTCAACTGAAAAAAAAAAAGCCTTTTATTGTACAAATGAAAATAGTTGGAAGTTTAGGCTATTAAAGACTATAATGGTAAATGCAAAATGTGTTTTTGTCACATTAAACCATGTTTTGCCACCATGGTTAGGATAGACAATGCTAATGGATTCCCATCTACAGAGATGGGAACTTTCATCATGTTATATCTCTTGCTCAGAGTTCTGAAGGATTTAGGGACAACTGGTTAAATTACAGGCATGTTAGTTTGACTTATGTTCTTACCAAGAGGTTGGAATCTGTTTTCAAAAGTTATTTTAAAAAGAATTTCAAAAACAGTCATTTACTGAGTTTGTCGTTTGAACGAGAGCATCTTAGATTATAATTTTAACTATAAGAAAGGTTTTGAAAATTACTTCACAAAAAGTTAAACACTAAATTTTGTGTTTATGGTATTAGTGAAAAACTTAAATAGACAGAAAATTAGCCATACTAACAGAAAAGAAAGAACTGTGATAAATGGTTAATTTTCCAAGAACAAAAATCAATTATTCAGGTCCTTCAGGATTTATTTTAAAATCTTTTTTGCCAATTACCATTAAGGGTTTCATTACGATAGTTTTTATAAGGATTATTGGAGTGCTTGGAATGAATAGGCTGTAAACAGAAAGTTGAGTATTAAGAAATAACAAAATTTAGCTTTTAACATTTGAACTTTTTCTTCTGCATAATTTTTTATTTAAGTTATAAACATATAAAATAGTTTGCTTTTCAAATAAATTAACATTAATAACAAAATTAAAGAGATTCATGATTTTCATTAAAGTAATTCCACAAAACTATCAAATATTTGTTTTCTTCTCATGAATGTGTAATTAATAATTAATAGTTTTATGTTTCAGTGATATCCATATATACCTACTATATAAAATGCACCTTTCATTAAAAAGACAAGAAATGCTTACTTCCATCAACAAAAGACCTTGGAGTGAATCCAAAAAACTGAGTTTCATATTCTTGATTTTTGAAATCTTCAGTGGAGTTAAAAGCATTTTGACCATCCATTTTGTTAGGATTTTTCTATAAATTCATATAGACACAACCAACAGTGAAAAGCATACAGGCATATTAATAATAATAACCTATCAAAAGACCATTTAATCATTAAGGCCATATATAAAATCATCAAACATGCAACCAAATGATACAAAGCCCCTTGTGATAAGACATTTCTCTTAGTAAAGTACATTTTGATTTAAGAAAAATATTGATAAAATGTGTAATAAAACATTAACATTTATGTTAAGTTTAACTTAAATGCTTATGGAATTGGTTTAAAAGTTAAGAAGCATACAGTAAATTAGCTTCTTAACAACATGAAGCACTGAAATAAATGGGTATTTTTATGGTTGGAGAAATGTTAATACCATGATGCGAGATTCACTTTAATTGAACTGGGATGACTTAAGTTGTTATGGCACAAGTCTGGAAGATGTTTAAAAATAAATGATACTTAATTCAAGATTGGAATATTCTTAAATGAAGAAAAAAAACACTAGGAAAACTGGAACTAATTGGCTGACTAAAGACACAAAGGGAAAATATTATATAAATACCCAAGTTAAGAAGTTTAAATTGGTTAGAAGACTATGCAATTTATAGAATTTGAAAAAACATTGATGTTTCAGTTGAAAAGGAAAAATGAAAATTAGTTTTATTAGAAACAACTGATATTCAAATTAATATAATGGATTTTTAAAATAAATTTAAAATAAGCACAATGCTCAAATAAGAAATGAGTTTTTAAAGTATGTTAACAGCAATGTTTTTGTTCAGAACAATGAAAGACTAAACAATTTGTATCTCATGTTTAATATGGAAGAAAAGCAATTCATTTCAACAGTTGAAGGAAAATGATTTACATATAGTGGTGGACGTTTATTCAAGACACTGAAGCAGTATTATAGTATATTGTTAGTAGAATGTTTGGATATACAAGAGTATTGACTGCAAGTCAAAATTAGGTAATATATTATTACTAGCAACATAAATTACCTCTTTTGATTACTTCTCTAAATCTTCACTTAGAATAACTCATTGAAAAATAATACAGGTGGAACGATGCTACAAGGTAATTCTGGAATAGATTAAAATGTAAATGTTTATGAAAAATCGTTATTTTGTAATTATTCATCGAACTTGGAAACTACAGTACAAGTTTAATAAAACACTTCAAAATATCGTTTTTTCATGAAGTTACATTTTTAAAACTGAAATTTTAAAAACAGGAGGTCAAATCTGTTACTAATACTACTGTTCAGAGCTACTTAAACTAAGTTAAAGTTTTAAAGTTCTTGGATATGAAATCAGTGACGCCTGATTAAATATTAAAATTGAAACCTTAAAATAAAAGCTAATATTACTTATCAATAATGTTTATAATGTTACTATTTTCATGCTTCTTCTCAACACTCTTCACCCCAGTACCAACAGCCAATAATTAACAATAACTCCTGAATATTATTTTAAATACATATTTGTATATTGTAGAACAACACATCTTATAACTATACTTGCAATAAAATTCCAAATCTAACGTACAATACCATCGAACACCATACCAAACATAAATCCTATCAACTTTACCGCTAAATATTTTTGGCGTAGGCGCCATCTATTCATGAATATATTGTATGTATTATAAAATGTAACGATATTGTTTTTCAGAATGTCTGGAACGGAAGCTACTTTATGATTAGCGAATCGGATTGTGACTCTGCAACAAAAACATATTTTGTATCTAGGACCACAGGTACATTATAATTTGACAATAGTGATCAAATCCATTATTTGATTAGCTTAAGAGATGGCGATATATAATAGAAAACGTATTATCAAGACGGTTGGTACGAGTATTAAAATAAAGTACGGAACAACGTTTCTACCTTCTTATGTCATATTCAGGATAACATCAAGACCAGCAGTCTTGAGCATACATTTTTACTTCAAGTGAGTTTCTCGTCATCATTGGCTTCCTACATTTCAAAATTACGGAATGCTACGTACAGGTAACTATTGTAACCTTACACGAAAAAAAAACTATCGACCAAACATAAGGAAATGTATGAAGATTATTGAAATATCATGAAGAATTTTGTTAATAGCAACGTAAAACGCAGGAATGTTTTCGGTAAAAAAAGATACAAACACCTGTAGAAGATAATTAACTTCCAAAACGTTTTAAAATTAGCTTTTGAAAAGTTTTGTTTGTTTGTTTGTTTGTTTTAAATTTCGCGCAAAGCTACACGAAGGCTATCTGCGCTAGCCTTCCGTAATTTAGCAGTGTAAGACTAGAAGGAAAACAACTTGTCATCGCCATCCACCGCCAACTCTTGGGGTACTCTTTTTACCAACGAATAGTGACATTGACTGATACATTATAACGTGCCCACGGGTGAAAGGGCGAGCATGTTTGGTGTGTCGAGGATTCGAATTTTCCAACCTGAGATTACGAGTCGAGCCCTTAACCACTTGGGCATGTCGGGTCGCTCTTTCAGAAGCCTTAAGGTAGTTCGTCAATAATTTCGAGGGCTCACACCACAAAAACCGGGTGTTGATGTTTGCAATGGCTATAACACAGTTATCCTTTGTAAGGCTTTGTTCTTCAAACAAATACAATTTTTCAGAAAAATATCTTTTCGGGATGATGAATAGCCCAAGACTTGGTGGTGAATGGTGATGACTAGTTGTCTCCTCTCTAGTCTTACACTACTAAATTATGGACAGCTAGCGCAGATATTCCTTGTGTAGTTGTGCGCGAAATTCAAAAATAAACAATACTGAAAAAAATAACTTGAAATTTGCTAAGGACGGCTAAAATTTAGTGTTTACTAAACCAAAATATCTATTAATCAAAACGAATAGCATTTATTATAAGGAAATAGTTAAATAACGCAAAAAATGTGGAGTAATTTATAATGTCATAAAAATATAAAACAGTTTCGGTTAGGTTTTATAGTTGCCTTCCCTCTAATCTTACACTGCTAAATTAGGGACGGCTAGCGCAGATAGCCCTCGAGTAGCTTTGTGCGAAATTCAAAAACAAACAAACAAACAATCAAACATGTGACCTGCATATTAGGAGTCGAGTGCCCTAATCACCAAGCCACACTACCTGCTGGTTTTGGAAACATAGAACTTCGGGTGACATTTTTTTTTTAAAGAATTAGAGTAATATCTTGAAATAAAAATGTTTTGAGTTTCTTTAGAAACTTTAAACATGAATTTTAATATCAATTGAGCGGTTATTATGAGTGCAGAAACTTTTCAAGAAATCTAAGATATGAAACCATATATCAAAACATATAAATATATCTTAGCCAAGTTCTAAAATGAGACTAACTATATTTTTTTTCTCTTCACTACGATAATAATTTAAAAACACACATAAATGAAACGGCAAAACATAATGCCTATTATCCAGGCAAAAACCTAAAGCCACTCATACACAAATTCTGCAAAGAAACTAAATAACCATTCTCAAATACGAATGATAAACACTGCTCAGCAAGTAAAAGAAAAAAAAAAAGTCGAAATAAACTAGTACCGGTAATTTGACTTGAAGTGAACCTGAAAGATTATGAAAATATTTCCTAAGCATATAGAAGACAATAGAAGGGGCAGTGACCCGCCATGGCCAAGTGTGTTAAGGCGTTCAACTCGTGATCCGAGGGTCTCGGGTTCGAATCCCGGTCGCACCAAACATGCTCGCCCTTTCAGCCGTGGGGGTGTTATAACGTGGTGGTCAATCCCACTATTCGTTGGTAAAAGAGTAGCCCAAGAGTTAGCGGTAGGTGGTGATGACTAGCTATCTTTCCTCTAGTCTTGCACTGCTAAAGTAGGGACGGCTAGCACAGATAGCCCTCTAGTAGCTTTGTGCGAAATTCAAAACAAACAAACAAACAGAAGGGTCAATAATGAAAATAGTGTTGAATTTTTATTTTTTTAAAAGTTCTAATGCCTGTCCCTGTGTTCCAGACAAGTGTAGCTGAATAGTAATTAAAAACTATCAACTTAAGTTGCAGATACAGATTCATAATTTTTTGGAAACCATGCACTTTAGTTTTGCTGTTGGATGGTTTGAGTTAGTCTACCGACGTAAAAGTCTAGGTGTAGTTGATATTGTTTTTAATACCTTTGAGTTTTTTGGCAATTTGTCTTCTAGCTTTTTGAAGGGGTCATATATATATCGAATTTTCCCCTTTGATATAATTTAAACATTTTAGTTTATTCCGTAAGTTACATTATTTAAAACAACAAATCTCTTATTTATATTATATTGTTGATTATTGATGACGGTGTTGTTTACAGTCTTGACGGTTTCGATTTTTAAATATAGTTTTTGTTTATACGTTTTCGTCATTTTTATTATTTCTTAGGATACTCTCAATACAATTTCCCAGTGCTAGCATTCTATTTCATTTATATATGAGGTAATGTGTGGTGTTTGAATCAAATGAATTGCAAAATTCCAGATTTTGTTTTCTAACGGGAGGATAACAATGGCCACACCTACTTTGAGGTTGTAACATTAAAAAAAAAAAACAAATGCTAAAATGTTATCCCGCCCATTACAACTTTGTTTCCTTACATTTGGTGCTTCCATCTAAAAATTTGGTAAACTTGTATCATACCTTGTTTCTGTACCAAATCTTGAGAGTAACAGGGCTTTACGCCTATCTTTCTTGTAGTTTTTCTTAGAGCTACCTTTTGATATTTCCTGGTTTTATATCAGCTAGCGATGGTGACAGCCTTTTCTTTGTCTGGATTAATTGCTAGCACTTGTTTCGCATTTTCAGCATTACTATTTCTCACCTTGTTCGGATTCTTGCGGTAGTGCTCTTGTAACTGGGATAGAGATTTTTCAAGGTTATCCACATAATATTTTATCCTTTTCTTTTGTTTCCTTGAAAGCTGTCCTCTGCTAGTATAGTGGTAAGTCGTTAGACTTACAACACTAAAGTTAGAGGTTCGATTCCCCTCGGTGGGCTCAGGAGATAGCCTGATGTGGCTTTGCTATAAGAAAACACAAACAAACAATCCTTGAAAGCTATATTTTAAAAATCGCTTTATCAAGTACAATCTTAAGTGTCAATGAGTCACACTTAGTTAAAAGACAATATAAAGGTAAATTATACAATTCATAATTATTATTTTGCAGTCCAGAGTTTCCGAGCAAAGGCTTATTAGGTTTTAACAATGATAGTAGCCTTCGTCCTTACTGGAAGATTTTTGTTTTAGGTACGGATGCTATGATAAAATTGCTTTGTGCAACATAGAACACTCTAGTGAGATTCATGTAACTGAAAATTTTGATTTCCAAGGTTAGAAGATTGTTAGACTATAGATATAGACAAAGTACGTTGTTCACTTTTTTTTAATGTAGCTGATACAGTTACAGGCTGATCACTATTCCGTGCACGTAAGTAATCGTGCATCCGTACGTGATTCACAGAGCATGCTCGTAATCACAGATTATAGCTATTAGTGCAGAGCATTGTTTGTTTGTTTTGGAATTTTGCGCAAAGCTACACGAAGGCTATCTGCGATAGCCATCCCTAATTTAGCAGTGTAAGACTAGGTGGAAGGTAGCTTGTCATCTTCACCCACCGTTAACTCTTTTACCAATGAATAGTAGGACTGACCGTCACATTGTAAAGCCCCACTGGCTAAAAGGGCGAGCATGTTTGGTGCGTTGTTAGTTCGTTAGTATTTTGTAAAATGACTGTTGTCATTCCTTGTTTCTACCAAGGTAATAAATAAAAATAAGAAAAAATGCTTTGAGTCAATGTAGCGTAACACAATCGTGTATTTATACTCTACATAAAGTGAAGACAGGAGAGAGCTATTCCTTTTCAACAATGTCAATCAGTTGAAAAATTTGTATTTTTTTGAATTTTTGTTTTTACTCCAGCAAATTTCTCAAGTGACTTGTTTCTCAGTGATTGATTTATTTATTACTCAATAGTTTGTGTAAAATACACATAAAGTTTTGTTTACAATTTTACATGCTATTTGAAACTTTACTTTGTATTGCACTTCTGGCCTAGTCCTTCTATAACGTACTACTGTGGTTTTGATACTAGGCCCGTGACCACGAGGGTTAAGGAGTTCGACTCGTAATCTAAAGGTCGTAGGTTCGAATCCCCGTCGCACCAGACATGCTCGTCCTTTCAGCAGTGGGGGTGTTATAATGTTCGAACAATCCCACTATTCGTTAGTAAAAGAGTAGCCCAAGAATTGGCTGTGGTTGATGATGACTAACTCCCTTCCTTCTAGTCTTACACTGCTAAATTAGGGATGGCTAACGCAGACAGCCCTCGAGTAGCTTTGTGCAAAATTCAAAACAAACAAACTTCTGACATATATATTTATATGTACATTTGTTTTCGTGTTACGCCTATAGGGGATCGAACTCGGCGAGCCGTTCTGTGCTCAGACAGTAAAATGTAAATATGATTAGCATTTATATCAGGGATATATTCTAATTTGTAGTGGAAAGCGACTTGTTCCCCTCGGTGTGGATTCCTGTACGTGGTGAGGGGACCTCCCAGGGAAGGTTCTGTTCTATCTGGTTACCTTCTCTGGGATCTAAACATCCACCCACGTGTTTGCCGTGCGTGGCGACCCGTGAAGGGGAGGAGAAGATCCTGGTGGTTGAGGGGTCCAACCCTAACACACCACTTTGGCCTCGAATTCCTGTAGACGGGCGGCCTTTGGGTGGCGCCCCTTGGGTCAATCGGCTGGTCCACTTGGGCTAGAGTCAACCAAGTACCAGTGTTGGAAGTTCTCAACGGGTGTTGTGGACATTGTGCCTGATGCTGGTGTTTGGATATAGTGCTCACGAAACCCTGGCGTTGCTGCATTGTCCTTGCGTGACTTTGTAGTGCGTCCCCTTGTAGGGCTCCATGGTGGGTGGGGTCAGTGGGTACCGAAATTTTTTCCTTTTCCTATGGATCCTCAAACAAATTTAAATAAAATTGTAAAAAAACAGTCAATGGGTAAGCGACCACGTCTTGAATGCTCAGAACAGCAATCTTCAACATCAGTAACACATGTACCTCATTTTCTTATATTACATTCTCTTTCGGAAAAACCTTTAGGGCAAATGTCCCCTTTTTTTTTCAAAAGGGACTAGAGGGACTAGCTGGCTCTCCAAAATCAGTAAAGAAACTTCGATCTGGTGACATATTAGTTGAAACATCCACATCCCAACACAGTGAACTCCTGTTGAAATCAAAGGCAATTGGGGATATACCTATTGAGGTTACACCCCATGCTGCCTTGAATTCTTTACGAGGAGTTATTGTTGAAAGGGATTTGAAGAACGTTCCCGAGTCAGAGATTCTCGCTGGTCTCTCCACTCAAGGAGTTTCTGCAGTGAGGCGCATCTCCACTCGCAAAGATGGAATTACACTGCCAACAAATACCCTCGTTTTAACATTTTCTTCACCACGTGCACCTGCCACCATCAAGGCAGGTTATCTCATTTGCAGGGTTCGGCCATACATACCAAGCCCTCTTCGATGTTTCCAATGTCAGAGATTCGGCCACTCAAAGACATCTTGTCGTGGTTCCCTGACATGTGCTCGTTGTGGAGGCAAGGACCACGATGCCTATGACTGTGACATGAACCCACATTGCGTAAACTGCAATGGTTCTCACCCTCATACTTTCATTCTTGCCCAAAATGGTTGGAGGAAAAGAGGTGCAGCGTTTGAAAACGACACATAACATTAGTTATCCTGAGGCTCGGAAATTGCTGTCCACAACTCCATCTCGGACATATGCTGCTGCACTTCATTCCACAACTACAGTGGGAGTGCAGACAGATCTCTCTGTGCCTCCAAAAGAATCGTTTTCAAAACAAATGAAAAGTTTTTTGACCTCCGTGGTTAAAAAGGTTGATGAATCAACTACCACACCTATCTCTGTCCCTCCCATACCTTCCAACACACCTCAAGATCCACGTCCTTCAGTTTCAAATACAGGCATTTCTTCTGATACATCTTTTCTCCCACCACAAGAGACAACACAATTATTCGTTCGCGTCCTCAGTCACTGGATTCCCCTTCCAATAACAAAACCTGCCCACCCGACACAGAGCAGGATCCATGGAGGTTGATAGACCTCCTCCAACTAAAGACAGTAAAGAAAAAAAGACGTGGTCGTAAACCGAAGGGTTCTCCAGCCACTTCACCTACCCGTTCTTAAAATGGCCACCTTGATACAATGGAACTGTCGAGGTTTACGTTCTAATCTGGATGATATCAAAACGCTGATTGCTTCCTACCATCCTGTTTGTCTTTCTTTACAAGAAACATTTCTCAAAACTGCTGATACTGTCTCCATTCGGCAGTTTTCTCTGTACAGAAATGACAGGTTGTGTGATGGTCGAGTACATGGAGGGTGGCACTGTTGGTTGATCAACACGTGCCCACCCTGTCTTTGTCACTCAACACACCCTTGGAGGCTGTAGCCATCCGTATTTCCTTGGGTCATACCATCACTGTTTGTTCTCTGTACCTGTCCCCTGGAAAGACATATGATCAATCAGATCTGGATGCTCTCGTTGAACAATTGCCATCTCCGTTTCTAATCCTAGGGGATTTTAATGGACATCATTCCCTCTGGGGAAGTGCTATTATTGATGGGAGGGGCCGATCTGTAGAGCGGATGCTCTCTGATCACAATCTTTCTCTTTTCAACACTGGTTCTTCCACTTACTTTCATGCACCTAGTCAGTCCTTTACCGCTATTGATCTCTCAGTTTGCTCCCCTTCATTATTTTCCCATTTTTCATGGAGGGTTGACAGTAATCCACTAGGCAGTGATCATTTTCCAATCCTTATAAGAGAGACTGGCCGTGGTCGATGCCACCCTACCCGCGTGCCCCGGTGGAAGCTGGATCAGGCAGACTGGTCCACTTTCACTGCTCTCGCAGAACTTGATCCTGCCATCGTAAATCAGCCATTAATAGACGACTGTGTAGCAGCGGTAACTGACTGTATTACACATGCAGCTGCTCAGTGTATTCCTAAAACCTCGACACGTTTTCCACGATATCCTCGTCCGTGGTGGAATCCTGCTTGCCACTTAGCACGGAAGGCTCAAAAGCGGGCCTGGGATACTTTTCGTAGATATCCCACACTTTCAAACCGGGTTGCTTTCCAACGGGCCCGTGCACATGCTAGGTGGGTAAGACGTCACAGCCAGAAGGAATCTTGGATTAAGTTCACAACCAGTATATCTTCTACCACCAGTTCCAAGATCATATGGGACAGGATTCGAAAGGTTAATGGACACTACAATTCTATCCCCCTCTCGATCTTACTCTCTGATGGTCAGGAGGTGACTGATGTTCGGAACATCGCTAACACTCTAGGTAAAAGCTTTTGCCGGGTATCTAGCACTTCTGCTTGTTCCTCCACCTTCCTAGCCATCAAGACTCGGGCGGAGCGATCACCTCTTTCCTTTCGAACTAACTGTTTCTTTGACTATAATCGTCCTTTTACCCTGGTGGAACTAAAAATGGCCCTTCATCGGTCTGCCAGTACGTCTGTTGGACCTGATGATATTCATTATGACATGCTGCACCATCTATCTCCTGCTTCTCTTAATGTCCTTCTGATTGTTTTCAACCGGATCTGGCAGAAGAATGTTTTTCCTGATGCTTAGCGCCAGGCTATTATTTTACCTTTCTCTAAGCCAGGAAAGATCCCAAGATTCCTTCAAACTACCGTCCAATTGCTTTGACGAGCTGTCTCTGTAAGACATTAGAAAGGATGGTTAATGCTCGTCTTGTTTGGTTCCTTGAATCAAACAACCTCCTCTCGCCCACCCAGTGTGGGTTCCGTCGACAGCACTCCACCACAGACCACCTAATTCGTCTTGAAACATCTATCAGAGAAGCCTTTCTCAACCGCCAACATCTTGTATCAATATTCTTTGACATAGAGAAGGCTTACGACACAACATGGAGGTATGGCGTTTTGCGAGACCTCCATACATATGGGTTACGTGGCCATCTACCCATGTTTATTAAAATTTTTTTAATGGACAGGAGATTCCAGGTTCGTGTGGGTTCGACACTTTCCCGTTTTTTGTACAGGAACTTGGAGTCCCTCAAGGATGTGTATTGAGTGTTACACTCTTCAGTATAAAGATAAATGCCATCACTGAACAACTCCCTCTCACTGTTGCGAATGGGCTGTTTGTCGATGACTTTCACATCTCATGTCAGTCGTCAAACATGAGATATATTGAGCGGCAACTACAAACCGCCCTCAATTGTGTACGGAAGTGGACTATGGCGAACGGCTTTAATTTCTCTCTCTCCAAAACTGTGTGCATGCACTTTTGCCGTCGACGGGGTATTCACCCTGATCCTGAACTTCATATCGGTGGAGTTTTGCTGCCAGTTGTTCCGGAGATCAAGTTCTTGGGGCTTATCTTTGATCGTAAACTGACCTTTATACCACACTTAAAGCAGCTTCGGGTCAAATGCACAAGAGCACTGAACATCCTCCGTGTTCTCTCTTCTACCAGTTGGGGCAGATCGCTGTTCAATGTTAAAGGTATATCGTGCTCTTATTAGATCGAAACTCGATTATGGATCAATGGTCTATGGCTCTGCCAGACCCTCAGCCTTAAAGATGCTGGACCCCGTTCATCACCAAGGACTTCGACTCTGCACTGGGGCTTTTCGTACCTCTCCAGTTCAAAGTATATACATTGAATCTCATGAACCTTCTCTACACCTTCGCCGTTTGCAACTATCTTTACAATATACTTCGAAACTTCATTCCTTACCAAAGCATCCCACCTGGAAATGTGTTTTCCTTCCTCGGTGGGCAGTACTTTTTCAGAACAGACGATCTGTCATTGCTCCGTTTGGCCTTCGCATTCGGAAGCAATTGGATGAATTGGGTCTGTCCATGGATAACATTGCATGTTCCACAGGTCGGCCCATCCCACCATGGCTTATTACAGCCCCCAAATGTGACCTTTCTTTCAGTCACCTAAAAAAGGCAGATACTCCAGATTGGAAGTACCGTCTTTTATTCAATGAATATCTTTCAAACAATCATTCAGTTCCTATTTATACAGATAGTTCCAAATCAGGTAATTCAGTGGGCTCTGCTATGGTTTGCTATGGATCAGTAGTTGCACGCAGAATCCCTTCTACAGCTTCTGTGTTCACTGCTGAACTGTATGCCATATCTCTTGCCCTGGATCATATTGCAGCTGAGCAGTACTCCAACTGCACTATTTATACTGATTCGCTTAGTTCTATACTTGCCTTGGAATCGCTACACGTTGGCTCACTTCCTATTCTCGCTGATATTCGTAACCGACTGGCCCGTTTCTCATTAGCAGCTACTTCAATCCAGTTTTTCTGGATACCAGGCCATGTTGGTATTCGCGGGAACGAGCTTGCAGACATGGCAGCTAAATATGTCTGCTTCAGCACCATCACTCCTATGCCTATTCCGTACATGGACTATGGTGTTATCTTCAAGGGTCGGCTCCGTGCCAGCTGGCAGTCCACTTGGAGTGAGCAACGTGACAACAAACTTTTTCAAATCAAACCCAAAATTGGACTTTGGCCATCTAGCTTCCGTAAAGTTCGGAAGGAGGAAGTTGTTCTCACTAGGCTACGCATTGGTCACAGTTTTTTAACTCATCATTTTCTTTTATCTGGAACTGATGCACCAATGTGTAATTTGTGTAACACTCAAATCACTATCAGCCACATTTTACTTTCTTGCCATCGATACAATTCTCAACGACGGCAATATTTTAAACATATTTTTTCCCAGGGTCAATCTGTAACATTGGACAGAGTTATTGGTGATGGTGACTCTGTCCACCTTGATAATGTTTTTAATTTTTAATGGCCATTAACCTTTTAATCTCATTTAAGTGTTGCATGTTTATTCATTACACCTTTTTAATTGTGGTTCCTTTTTTACAGTTTTAATCTCTCTCATTCAATTTGACATTGGACAATAGCTAGAACATTAAATAACTCGACACCAGGACTGGAAAGGCCAACTTCAGGTGACTAACGCTCCTGTTTGAACTATCCGTTTGAACTACTCGTTAGTCATCCTGGCGAGTTGTTATTATATTTTACTGCATATCATTTCACACTTTTACTACTTTACCTTTTAGTACTGGCCATAATAACTCATAACCCGGAACCAAGACTGGAAAGACCAACTTCAGGTGACTGACGGTGGTTCTTATACTTACTTGTTAGTCTTCCTGGCGGGTTACGATCATTACCATTCTGCTACAGGTAGTTCTTTACAACTTTGTTGACTGGATGTCAACATTGGTTTTTACGCCATTTTCTGTCTTAATTGCCGCTTTGCTTTTATCTTCAATTACTTCTACAAATTTTACTCCATTTACTTGACTTTATCCTTTTACTGGACATTTGGCTACTCATTATTACGATTTTGCGGAGTGTCTTTTAAAACTTTTACTTTCTTTTACATTTTGATAATAGCTGCAATGACACATAACCCAGAACCAGGACTGGAAAGGCCAACTTCAGGTGATTGACGGTGGTTCTTGAACTTACCTGTTAATCTTCCTGGCGGGTTATGATCATTACCTTTTTTCTAGAGTAAATACCTTACAACTTCTTATACTCTGCCTTCTATCTTAACATTGTAGACTAGGTGTCAACATTGGTTTTATCCTTTTTTGTTTTACCTTCAGTTCCATTTATGTCTGTTACTACATTTATTTATTTATTTATTTTTTTACATTTTTACCGAATGTCTGGCGCAGATAGCCTCGCTGCTTTGTGCCATAAAACACTAAATCAATCAATCAATCAATCAAAGCGACTTGTTATGACGATAGGTCAGTATAATTTCGTAAATCTAATTTACTGTTACATCCTAGACAATTTCACAATATGTTTAGAAATAATATACTATGTTTATATTGTCAGTAAATTATATATATCACATATGATAAAAGGTATTTTTATGCGAGGCTTTGGATGCGACTAACTTATATTGGAATCATACTTCCCTTGTAAATCACTGAATGTGATTCTCTCTGATAGTCATACCTGTTTGAATGAAGAAATAAATATTCTCATTTTATTTCAAGGACCTAATAATGTTATTGTACGCATAAAATGAAGATACCAAGAAAGGATACACAATGTGTTTTCCAGGCACTTGTAAATAGTGAAATATCCATTCACAACAAGAGCACTAGTTATAAACTACTAAAATAGTTTTAAAGTATTTTTTAGCGAAGTATTTTGATTTATGTGTGAATAGATGTTGATCGTTGTTATGAATATGTGATGACAGCTTGAATGCCTAATACAAAACGTTTTTTAATTACCTTTGATAATTAAATTTAGTGGATTAGTATAGTTAAGAGGGAAATTGTGAGGATGATTATCTAGTTACAATAGTTCAATATGACTTGAAGAAAAGTGTATTTATTTGTATATGTAGTCTGTAACAGAAATGTCGTAGTTTAACTGTTGTGTTCAATTCACCAGCAGTTTTTCTGCTGTTAGAAGCAAACTTAAGACAGATTTTGAAACCTTTGTCAATATGAAATCATTCATGCTAATTTGTAGTTTAACTTTAAGCAAAGGTACAGGTATTGGGTTATTTGCCTGCCATTATTTGAATTTTTGTAGTTTAGCTTTTTTAACAGCCTTGTAAGAGACTTGGTGTTTGGTATTTACTTGTACAATATGCACAAATAAGAGGGTGGCAAGAATTTATCTTTAAGTTTGACAAGTAACTCATCCTTGTTTTTGCTGTTTAAACTACATGCATTTACTTTTGCTAGTTTAGTACTTTTAATCTTATTTTACCACCATACTTGTTTATTTCTTACATTACCTGAGGGGTGCATATTTGACATATTGTTAATAAAATTTTTATTTACTCCTCATTGAATTCCAATAAACTTACATTTAATTAGTGTTGGTATTTTATTTTTCCAACAATATTAATGTAACAAAGATCACATCATCATTTATTATCTTCTATATCAGCACACATTGCTACATCAAACATTTCTCAGAAAAGGCCATTATATTATATCTTTAGACTAGGTATAGGGCTATTTTCTGACAGTCATAACTATAACTTCCAAGTTTAAAGTCATTTTTTCCATTATAGATTTATTAATCTGAATATACATAATATTATTACATGTGCCATGCAATAACCGATGAATGGGCTTGCTCTATATAATTAATGAAAAAAAAGTTTATTATAGAATGTTTTAAAACCTGTATTGAGAGCAGTAAATTTATTTTATGTGATTGTAAAGAGTGAACTATCTGATGTAATATATACTTGCTATAGTATCTCTTCTTCACTTTCTTTTTTTGACTTTATGATCTATTCTACAGAAAGGAAATTTTTGGATATGCATTGCTTATCAGTTATCTTATCCCCATTGATATATGTCTGTATTGTTTCTCTCTTGTATAATATTGGCTCAACAGTATAGCTGACTTAACTGCATCATAATTTGCCTGAACTAAGCAAATAAATATGGAGATTTCATCTATTAAATATAACCAGACAGTTCAAAGTGTAAAGTAACTTTACTTGGAGATACTACTGTAAATGAAATTGTAATAAATGGTTTTATAACACTAGCATATAGCTTATGTGGCTGCTATATAATACAAACCTTAACTAATATATGCCTTTCAGCTTAAATCATAAATAGGAACAATAATGTTGGTAAATGAAATTTAAGATTGAAAGGTTTAATGGACTTCATTCTCTTGTCAGAGTATGTATGAAGACTAATGTTTTATTTGTTGTCACTAGTTTTTGTCAGGCCAGAATTTCTCTCTAGTTCATGAATGAAGTCCTTTAAACTTCCAAAGGTGAATTATCTGAAATGGATATTTGTTTGTCTTTTTTGATCTTTGCAAAATCATGCACATAAGTAACTAACGATGTCATTAAATTTCTTTAACACATGAAATGCTATTTTTTAAACACAATATAATGTTTTGATGCATGCATGTGTATATATATCATGCTCAGTTATGATACACCCTACAACTGTTCAAAACAAACATATTTTGTTTATCAGTAGGAAAATCACATTTCAGGAACACACTTATAGACACTTCTTATAATATTGGTATCCATTAATATAACCAAACTGAAATACTTATTCCACTGTTGACAAATTTTGTATCTGTTCTTATACAGTATGTATTTAGTCAAGACACAAAATACTAATAAAGCTTTTGGGACAGTGTACTGTTGCAAGCTATAAAGCAAAAAGAATTTTAGAATATGAAAGAGTCCATGGTTTCATTGTACAAGTTACTAGTTAGGCATTATTTAGTCTTGTATAAGTTACTAGTTAGGCACTATTTAGATTGTTTTTGAGTATTGTATGTTGTTATTTATCCTCTACTCTGAACTCTTTCACTGTGGCTAGAATATATATAATTCCAAGTTCAGTGGATGTGAAAATATATCTTCTAGCTGTAGTGGAGGGTTAAGAAGGATGATGAGTTATTTGAAAGAGTTCAGAGGAGGGCCATTAAGGTACTTCTTGATATGAATAGGTTATGTAAGGTTAAGATATCTTAAATTGCTCTTACTTGAAAAAAGAAGGGTCTAATTGAAGTATTTAAAGATGCTGAGATGTTTTCTTTTGAATTTTGAGGAGAGTGGGGCAAATTATCACAAATAATTTGGAAAGGTTAAACACTTATCTATTTGAGAAAACTATTTTTTCAATGGGGTAGCAAATGTGCCAAACTAATTGCCTTTGAAAATGGTAAATGATGCATTACAACACTATAGAAGTTTAAGAAAAGGAATAATGGATGATTAGGATTGTATATAGTGATTCATTTTTTGTTTATTGAAGAACTTTGACAGTCAGGAAGCCCTTTCTAAACTAACAGGCTTCTGATAGCTCATAATTTATAAATATTGTGATACTGGTGGATGTAATGCATTGCAGTCTTGGAACACTTCTTTGTCACAACAAATGCAACTATTATAAAGAATTTAATGTATTGTATCTTTTCAGTGTTAACCAAACTTATAATAGGTTTTAGTGTTCTCATGTTTGGTTGCAAGTATGTGCATTTGTCTAATTGCAATATTTCTTTGATTTGTCATTCATATAAAATCTGTAGTTCTACCTTTCAAATTGTGATTGTCAGACTACCAGGAACAGTTAGATTAAAATATGAAAATCCTTCTCTGTTACATGTGATTTGTGCTTCTGAGGATTGGAAAATTAGATACATTAGGATGAGTATAGACTTAACACAAAATAATTATTATGTGTATATGTATAAATATATATATATATGCACATACATATACACACTAATAATTCAGTCTGTTTTAGTAAGATATTAGCATTTAAAAATTGTCTTCATTGATACAACTTTAATATTTAAATGTATGGAACTTATTTTGATTCAGTGTATCAGGTGTTTTATACTGCCTGTAGGTTAGTCTCTGATGCTATATTATGACTAAGTAAAACTTATAATACTTTTAATATTTGTTACTAAGTTATACATTGTGAGGAACCTTTATTTTGCAGGTTAATTAATAATAAAAATGAAGCTACACTGGTGGTTTTGCAAAAGATCCTCTGGATTGCAATATTTATTTCTAAGAAAAGCATCTACAACTTCAACTAGTTCATCAGGAAATACCTATTTTATCACAACCCCAATATTTTATGTAAATGCTTGTAAGTCTGGTTTCTTCTTTTTTAGTTTGAAAACATTATTGTCATGAACATCTGATATATTTACAATATTATATATAACATATAAAGTATCAGTGTAAGAAGCAGATATAAGTGTATTCAACAATCATAGATAGAAAATAAGTTTTTGTTGCATGTACATGTACATATTTCCATATGTTGTTATGAAGAACATTCAATAGAAAAGTTTTTGAAAGAAATCAAAACATATAGAATTAAGACAGGCTTAAAGTCATAAAATAATTACACAAGTATTGTGATAGGCCTGCATTATTCCAACCAATCAAAAACTAACATTCTCAAGATATAAATAATAATGCAAGTGTGCTTTATGGATGCCTATGATGTGTGAAGAAAAGTATATTTTCGTTTTCATAAAAGTGAACAAGTATATTAAAAAAACTGCACAGAAAGTCAGACACCAGATTTAAAATCCAAATATTGAAATACATAAAAAACTGTAGTTTTATTGTCAATACTAAAGATAATTTTTTATTGCAACAGGAACTGTGGACAATTCTTTGTCATGGGGAAAAATAGTAGCTTTCATGAGAACATAAAATATATTGAAGGTTTAGATTTACAGGATTGCTTGTAAGTGTAAAAAGCATGACTGGTGCAATAATCAAAATTAGTTCAAAATATTAACTTAATTATTAATGACTAAACAGCTAATTAGCTGTTTAATGGTAGGAATAATTACTGCTAATTAGCTGTTTAGTCATTAATAATTAAGTTAATATTTTGAACTAATTTTGATTGTGTAAAAAGTGTCATTATGTATATTCATTACTGCTAGTTTACTACAAATATAACTGGAACCATTGTGCAACATTACTACAACTTCTGTATTTTCCAGTATCAAGCTACATTTATCTGTAAAATGGTTATTAGTCAAACATTAATTTTACTAACATGTTAGTGTGAAAACACTCCATAAAAGTTATTGAATAAACATATGTAATACATTTATTAATAAAGATCTACATGCAACTCATTAAAACAAGTTGGTTGGTATTTTGTCTTGATTAGGCTTCACCTCTGTAATCTTTTATTGTAAAGTTTTTTTGTAGAATAACATAATTCATTATTTTATAACAATTTATAGCTTTTGTGGTGATTAAGATTAGTTGTTTAAACCAGTATGACGTTTTGATCACTGGTGCAATCTTTATCAAGTACACAAGTTTTTACAGTAAAAAAAACATTTTAGTATTTAAATCAGCATTCAAAATTCAACAGTGTATTTGAGTTCAAGAATTGAATGTACTTATTTATGTAAATATCAATCCAAGTGAATTTTACATATTATTTTTGTATGGCTAAACAAAAAACAATACAAAAATCAATAAATATAAAAACTTTGGAATATTTTATGCAAAATATTTGCCTTAGCTTAGGAGTGTGTGGAGAAATAATGATTAAAGATATATATATAGAGGTATCTGGATATTTGTTAACTGGGGGATTGTTTGGTGTTATTAATAAAGTTTCTCTGGTATTTAGTCTGTTAGTGCCAGTCTCATGTTTTGGTGGTCTGACTTTCTGTTCAGAAAAAACTTTGTTTTTACCCATATGCTCATGGACTTAGGAAGGGAGTTTATGGTGTTCTTTTAACTTGATCTTCAAGTTATAACCTGTTTCACCTTTGTAAAAGGCTGGAAAACTGTTACATTGTATTTTGTAAATGTTTTTTGGTGATCCAGATTCATTTTACAGTTTTCTTGATGTGTTTAGTTTTTATTTTAGGAGTGAAAATGAATCTAAGTGTTATGTTAAGGTTATATTTATGTTCTTGTCGTTTTGAAATTTCTAATAGAGGTACACTAATATTTTCTATGGAATGGTGAATGTAATTTGGTTTTCTTTGTTTTCTAGAGTGTTTGAGTTTGTTTGTTTGTTAAATACTTCTTATCTGTATTTTTTAAATTTGTTTATAGTTTCTTAACTATGTTTGTACAGAACTGGTTAACGTTAGTGAAACATTCAGGTAACTGCTTAACTTTATTATTGATCTTTTCTGTGTTGTATATAGTGTAAACTAAACTTAGGAGGCATTTTTAGAGTGCCTGGCTTCTAGTCATGATGAGAAAATCAGGTGTTATAATTTCCATTGTATGTGTTTTTTCTATAAATGTTAGTGGTGAAACATTGGAGAGCTTGTGTGATTTTAACATTAAAAAAACTATTGTGTAATTATTTTCTTCTTCCACCATGAATTGTACATTTTTATGTAGATTGTTTGTGTTGGAAAATTATTGTGTGTTCATCTTGAGACAAGTAAAGCCAAAAAAAAAAGAAGAAAAGTCATCTACATATCTAAGCCAAAATTCAGGCTTGTATAATGAAGTGACTATAGCATGCTATTCTATGTGATTTAAAAACAACAACAACAATAACCAAAGTACCTGAAAATGGATTTCTCATGGCATGTTCATGTAACTTAAGAAAGTACAAGTTTTTGTATTGAAAGCAATTAAACATAGCTGGTTGTAACTGTTAGTTAGGTGTTCTTCTTTTGTGTTGATTTGGGGGGGGGACCTTTTGAAATAACTTCTGCAGTAAGTTGTATTGCTTCATGACATGGCTTGAGGAAATAGGTTTATGACATCAAAACTGGATATAATGATATTTACTATCTGAAGTATGTAAGTGTTGTAGAAGATGTGAAGTGTTTTTAATTGATGCCTATTTTAGAAACATAATAAAATACAGTTAACGTCATTGAGCATAAGGTTATTTGGCTTTTATTATAATAAAACATACGTTATTAACAAGCAAAATCAAAATTAAACTAGAATTCGTTGTTGTATATTTGTGTTAAATATTTCTTTTCTTTTTCACCAGAGGTGAAATTGAAAAGAGAACTTATGATGTAGAGGCTTAAGGCATTCTTTGATTGATCATACCCTCTGCTGTGGACTGCAGTTTCACCCTTTCAAGGCTCATCATCACAGCTTGGGTCAGCAAACTAAAGAAATAACATTAGACCCCATATATAGAATTCATTGTTACTTAAGGCTAAGTTCAAGGGTTACTATTAATATTTTCTCAGCATAACTTTAGTTTATCAAGTGTGTGTTTTTGCATCTACACATAATGGAAAAGTAATTATGCTATTAGATTAAAATTGTCATTATGTGAAATCAATAAAACAATTTTAATATATACAGTCTGAATAAACTGCTGATTTTCTTGAAACTTCAGTGGACATACACCTTAAAAACATTTGAGAGGTTAATGTATATGTGCATACAATTTGTTGTTAGAATAATTTATATAATTGCATGTAGAAAAAAGACAAGTTTTTAAACCTTCTTATTAGTTTTATACAAAAAAGGAGAGAAGAATATAGCAATATAAATATTTGGCAAGGCATATATCACTCCTTAGAAATCAGAATGGTCTTTGAGAATAATGATTTATTTCTGAGAAAACATTTCTTTTGGTGTTTATGTTGATTTTGCTGGAATCGAAGTGATAAATGAAATAGATTTGTTTTTTCAAAAGAATATTTTAACTGTAGTTTCTGTAATAAAAAGCACATGTTGATATTGTTATTGAATATATTTTTTACTTAAACATTTTTTCAGCTCCACATATTGGTCATCTTCATTCTGCTGTTCTAGCTGATGCATTACACAGGACCTACGTCTTGCTTGGTAAAGAAAAAAACATTTTTTCTACTGGAACTGATGAACATGGATTAAAGGTACTCATTTTCTTGTATGTTCAAAATTATTTTTGATTAATGTTTGCACTTAAAATAATATTTTAAAGATTTTGTAGTTGCTAGATCATAGAGAATTATCTGTGAAACAGGATACTTTTAGAATTTATAATAACTTAAAACACTTTTTTATAATTGGTTAAAGAATGCAGTCATTCTTTCATAACTTAATACTTAAACATGCAGCAGTTTGAAGCAAGTCCTCCAATTAGTACAGAGTGTTTGCAGTATTCTTTAATATTTGAAAATTAAAACCTAAGGTGAATATATTACATCATCATTTAGTTCTCAGTGGCTTAAAAAAAGTTGAGACACTTTCCTCAGTTTTATGTAATGTTATATAGATTTATTTTTACACTACTATAATGTCTTATACATTTATTTTAAAAACCTCTTCTGAATTCTTTGTCCTTTTGTTATACATATAACAAGAATTTTGATGATTTAGAAGAGAGATACAAATGTTAAAATTTCATATGTTGACAGTTATTTTGTGTTCTTTCAAGCAGAACAAAAGATTGGTTTCCTATGCATCACAAATCAAAATAAACCAATAAAATTGATGATTTGATTATTTGAAATTTTGGAGTTACTGAGGGTGTTATTAAGTGGTATAAAAATGCTGCAGTCTGAAATCCATAATATTTTCACACATGGGACACAACACATATCACTTTGCACCTTTATAAATATTAGAAAGTTGTTACTACTAGAGGATATTGTAAAACCTTATCCATTTTACTGTGACAGAAGGTCGATTTGTGTATGTCTGGAGCTGGTATTGTCTTAACTGTGAAACTAAGGGTTGATTTTTCACTTTTCATTGATATTGAAATATGCTATGAACGTGATAGTGAAATGTCACTATTTAATGGGACAAAAGTTAACTATAATTTGACAGTAGATGTGATTGACTAGATTTCTATCTTTTACTATGTCAGTTCAAACTTAAGTACATCTATGCTCAGATTGCCATTTGTAGCTTTGTGCAAAAAGTCTAAAATAAATAAATATTGATGAAAAGGACATGTGTTAAGTCCAAAATCATACTAATAATGATTGAAGATAAGTATCTTAGTCACTTAGTGGCAGGAAAAGTTAGTAAAACCTGATGCATCAAAGTCTATCTAATATTTCTGCAAATACTTTGTTTATTGTCACTATTAAATATTCTAAAGTTATGTAGCTTTCTTTCTGATGTTATTTTATGAATTTTCTTCAGTGTACATGCAATTACAGGAATCTTCTAATGTCATATTTTTTATTTGTCACATTTTTTAACAGATTATGTTTCTCACTAATGCAATTGCATATTTACACACACAGGTGTATGGATGTGATGGGTTATACCTGCATTTAAGTTACATTAAAAATAAAATTTGTTTGGTTTAGGGGTGGCCTTGAGAGGCAAAATAACCTTCTGATGATCATGTCAAATTTATAATGATTAATTTGCAACAAATGACCAATTTCATGTGAATTATTTTAACTAAGATAGTATTTAATATTTGCATGATTTTTCTTCCCTGTAAGTTCATGTGCTATTCTGTTTGTTAGGAAGTCTCTCTAAGGGCTTAAATCAGTGGTGATGGTTCAGTAATCCTAATCCTTGAATGTAAAATTTCCAACTGTATATCAGTTCAATAAAAAAATAAAGGCTGTAAAATGTTCCAGACTCAGCAGCCTAGACCCATCTAGATCCATAATATGGAAGCAGTTGTTGAGACCTGGCTAGGTTCATAATATATGCCAATTAAAGGCTTTTACTTGTACTTCTTAATAGTATATATTAATATATACAAGTGTTGTTGTTGGGCTAAGGATTCTTCTACAGTAGGTGTCTGTAACTTGTTGGTGATAAATTCAAAGGTAAATGGACAGCACACTTTACACTTACTTTCAGAATAATGTATATTTGAACTAGTTAAATGTATGTACAATAAATTATTTACACTATAGAGATCATAAGCATATCATAAACACTATATATAGTTCTCTTCTTCATGTCAAAAGCTCACTTAGGCCAATTAAGTTCCTTTTGGATTTCCTTTCTCTATACCTATCATACTTGTATTCTCTATGTAATTCATTTTCACTATCATTGAGTTACAACCACAGCTGTATGCTGCCTTTTTAGTAATTGTTTGGTTGTTTTACTTCTGATATTGTGTATTCTTTTTTGTCAAAGTGCATTCAGTCTGGTTCAAATACTTTAGAACTCATTTTGATGGAATAAACTATACTTCTTGTTTCTTTTAAAACTGTTAATTTTTCTCTAACATATTAAATGTTAGGCCTATGTTAATTGTTAGGCCTGCAACTTCCATATAGGTTAACTTCACGTCAAACGGTTTCTTGGTCTTGACTTTACTCCCTTCTGCTATTGTCTTTGTCTGTCTACTTTTATTTCTCATTTTCCACTATTTATACTTTTATTACTTAATCGTCTGTTTCCTATACTCTCGACATAAATGAGCTACAAATACAACTTCCAATAATTGTCTGGTGTTACCTTTGTTATAATTAAAAGGAAAACAATCACAAAATGTTCATTCACAAAATAAACTAATTAACGATATTCACATATCTTTTATATCATTACAATATAGGAGTAGCTAAAATTACATGTTTAACTGTATTAGAATTTGCTTATGCAGTTGTGTTGTTCCAAGGTGCATCTGGCTATCATACAAACTCATTAAGCCACAAGTAACTGGGGGTTAAGATAATTTATTTCTGAAGAATGCAAAAAATCAGTCTCAGTAGGTCAAAAGACTGAACACACAATATTTCTCATAGAAATTAAGACATCACTTATTATACATAAAAGTTTATGTCAGCTTTTTTGTACATGGCCATTAATTAATAGCAAAACACAAAGTGTGACCCAACATCAATGAAATTTTAAGAGAGAACTCATTTTACTTTAGGGTTATATTCATGTTTAAGCTTCATGAATAAATACCACATGATAAACATAATTCAATAAACTAGTCCAATAAACAGAATGAGAAACTCGGGTTTATAGCTTCTTTATCTGCATATACATTAAATATGCTTTTCACATAAAGATAATTCCAAACTAGTTCTCTTGTCTATATGAACTGGATGATAAAATTTTAAGATGAAGGACACCTGCCTCATCAGTAACTCATAATTAAGTACAGAAATCTATATTAAATTTTTAAAAAATGAGTAAAAGAAAGAAATGTTTGAATAATAACTTATAAATGAGTTTAATGCATAATAACTGCACATCACATTTTACATTAGTTACGTAAGTGTGCAGTTGCTCATTTTTTATCTAAAATAAATCATCTAAGTACTAATGTGTGAAATTGTTTAAGAAGTACTTCAGGAAAACTATTTATGTGCTGGGTACAAAAGGAACAAATATAGTTAAGGTTCTGTTTAGGTATCCTTGAATGTTGTTTACCTAACATTAAATGTGTTGTACATTTTTATAGGTTTTTTTGTATATATCAGGTTTCAGACTATCATTACATTGGCATGTTTTCAAGGTATAGATGTGCTGAATATGAAGCTAATGAGAGTTCAAGTGTTGTTTTGTTTGCATCAAATCTTGTATAAGTACATTTAGATATGATAAATACATTGACATACTAAAGTTGATATAAAAATAATCCTAGTTGTTAAAATGAAAGTCATTAAGAAAAGCTAGAAACTTTAAATATGTATTTGTAGACAATATCAATATGTTTAGATATTAAAATATTGAACTAAATAGATTTGATAATTAAATAAAATTGAAAATTTAATACTATGTTTCTAGTGAATAAATAATTACATCATTTTTAATTTGAGAAAGTTATGTAACTTTAGAACAAGATAAAGTTTTGTTAAATTAACAAATAAACATTCTGTATTTTTTAAATTAATTATAAAATAAATTTACAATTAAATAATACATATATGACACAATTTACTGGGAACAATTCTTTTCATGGCTTTATGGACTATTCATATTTTGACACTTCTAATCTATATTGTATCTTCTTATTAAACTCTTAAGTTGGAATTAATCACAACTTAGGTGACACTTAACTTTTGACTAATGATAACATCTAGGATTCTTAAGTCAAGTGCAACTTAATTTTTTGTGAATGCTACCAAATCTCATACTTCAACAACTCAGTTTTCTAATAATAAGATAAGAATTAATCTGGCTGGATAATGTCAAAGGAGCAACCTCAGGTGAATTATTCTTCCATAACACACTCACCATAGTTTTGTCATATGGCAGTCCAGTCTAACTGCTGGCAAGAGAAGTTGTCAGCATTTGCCATAGCGTGGCAAAGCTCATCTACACACTTATGTAGACAGTTTCTCTCATTTTCTGCTGAATGATCTTTGTATACAGTATCTAATGTGAATTGAGTTTCTCTTCCAAGCATCAGTAGGTCATTAGATCATTGTCTTTTTACCCTGGGTATATCATCATGAAATACATTACATCTAGGTTTCCTCCCCTGCCATTTTGTCTATATTTAACAAATTTTGACATGATGAACCTAATTTTTCTTTATCATTTTACCAGGTTAGATGGTAAAGGAATATTTTATTCAGAATACATTGGACTTCAAACAGTTTTATGGAAAGTAAATAAATTTTCCCTTGTCCTTGTGAATTCCTGATAGTATATTCAATTCAGGAGAGAAGTTCTTAGTAATTTTGCTGGTTGCTAGTTTTATGAACATTGTTGCCTGTGTGTGTTTACTAAATTAGCTGACAGTTTTGTCACTTCATTGTTCATCATTCATCTAAGCTTCTTACAACCCTGTCATCATTGAGTGCCAGGTTGTCAGTAAATCTCTATTGTTGTTACTGCCACTGACTGCAATTTTATTGTATTGGAACTACAGCTTGAACTCTTACCTTATTCATAGATACGTGAGTTTAGTTGAAAGAAAAATTACCCAATGTATACATTCACTTTTTTTACTTTTATTGGTCATTACTTACTTTTATTTATTCACAGCTTGTTGGTAGAATTAAAATAAACAGTTGTATATAAACTTGCTATAGAAGCATGTTTATATAAAAAAAAGTTTTATCCAGAATTATAGAAAATACATTTTGTCTGTTGTTTAGATACACAAATTACGCTAATATGCCAAACATGAGTGTTTATTTTAATTTTGGTTAGAGGTAATATATATTACTTCAGTTTAATAAAAATGCATTAACTATAGCTAATGATTTATTTTATAAAAATAAGGTGGGTGACTACTTGCAGACAGCAGATATTGTATATAACAAAGAATTTTGTTGAATATAGAGCTGGATGTTTAGTGGAATTTGATAATTGATTAATCAACAGGATTATTAATAGATTACATTGTTAATCACTTATTTTCACAGTAGGCTTTAATAACTGAAAACAATACTAACCAAAAATAGTAACTCCCATACTTACTTTCTTTCACAAGATTAGCTATTCTCATTCAGTGCTGCCCTTTAATGTGAATTTTTGTGTATGCATGTCACAAGCCTTCTGCTCCACTCTATTAGAATTGAAATATTCCAATGTGTTTTTCATGCAGTTCATCTTGTATCACTTCTCCATTAAAAGGAACATGACATGCTAATGTGATGCATGTGACTTTCTCTATATTCCTCTACCAAAACATCACATCTCATTTAACAGCATTTGTATTTAGATGTGCTTCTTGTTTTTTTTAACAATTCATGTTCAGCTTAAATTTTCTCACAAAGTGGTTTTATTTAATTTATTTAGTTTTCATTCAAGCAGTTTCTTCACCTTAAAATTTTATCAGTTGGCTCTACTTGCATTTTTCATTTTCATTGCTCAATTTTGGTGTGCTTTTCTTCACTCTGAATTCCAAAGTTCATGTTACCACTTTGGGGATCACACCAGCAACAAATGTTATTTCTTAAGCCTCAGGTGCAGGCAACTTGATGGTGGATTTATCTTTGTTTATTTGTCAGGAAATCAAATGTTACATGGGCTAGGTTTTGTCCCCAAGACCTCACCCCAGTTCCTCCCAGACAGGTGGAGATTGTTCAGACTGATGAGGGCTTTGACTGTCTATTTTCACCTCCTAATTTTTCCATACCTTCTCTTCTTCTACCTGAGGAATCAGTTGAACCTAAGATGGTCATTTTGGATTTTGTTTCACAGGTGTGTGACATTTTATCTCTTTTTCCTGTTTTTTGTAAGTCACATGCTTCCTTACTTCATGATCAATCTTCTCACTTCTTTTTATTTTTTCTTCCCTCTGCTGATATTTGTACTGATCTATTTGCCTCACAACTAAAGTAATAGAATTAGTATGCCTCATCTAAATCTCCTGTCAGTCTGACACGTGCCCAGTATTCTCATCTGCATTTTACCCTTACAACTCTTATGTGGTATCTTTCTTCTCTACACCTCCTTTCTGAGACTCTTCACAGAAACTCTGAGGGGTTTTCTGGAGATGCCTTTTCCTTTCTGTCCTCCACACTAGCTCATTTGTCATCTTTAGCTCTGGCATTGCATTTGTGACTTTTCTATTGTTGGGACCTTCTAGATTGTGATGAGATTTTGGCTCTGGTCCATTTACCATCAATTCATCTTCAGAATTAATGTATGGACCCATTGATGTGGTGATAAATTTTATATATGATCCAGAAAATACTGGAACCATGGGTGGCATTGGTCCAACAACAATCTACCCTTACCAGTATTGTTGTACATTCATCCCAGTCAGATAAATAGGATCTGGATAGGCTTCTGTGTCTGGTCATGGCTCTTTGTTTTTATATTACTTGTATAGTTTCCTTCCATGGTGTTTGTTCCAGGCCCTTTAGTCCTTGTCAGTTTTCCTCTTTTCATGATCTTTTTCCTTCAACCTTTACTAAATGTGTTTGACTTTTGATTCAATTGGCTTGTGCCTTTTTGCTTTCTTCCTCTTATAATTTGTTTCAGGAGTCTTCTCATCAGATTAGACACCTCATCTTTTCCCTCACTTCTTGCCTTTGCCATACATTAGAGAAAATTCTACAATCAAGATGTTGACCATGTCCCATACATTTGTCTCCTATTAACTACCTCATGTAGCAGTTTCATCTTTGTTGGGTTTTTGTATTTCTCCCTTGGCTGTTCTCCAGACTTCAGTACAACTCTCAGTAGTACGTTTCTATTCATACTTTCTTTTCTTTACAGGGGCCTTCTTTTCATTCATCATTTTATTGATCCAACTCTGTGGCAAGTGATGCCAGACATGGTATTCTTTAACTTGAAATCCACACTGTACAGCTGAGTTCACTCATGTCTTATATTTCATGGCTTTGCAATCCTCATCATTTATATGGGGTGTTTCACAAGATCATTTGTTCATGAATAACCTCACAGTATTTTGCTTCATAAACATGCAGGTCATGGACTCTACCACCCATGGATTGCATGAGTAAAGCAGAAAAGGATAGCTGCACATCCCTGCCCTGCCTGTAGTGGATAGCTTGGTATAGTCTGCTTTTCAAAATAGGGTTTTATGGTCCCCATTGCACTATCTCAGGTGATGATGTTCTTCTGGACTCGCTACTACCTTTTCTTCCATATCACTTTTCTGATTGTCTGTCTTTCTCTCTTGAGTTCTTCCACCTGGGTTGTGAGTCATGAAAGTAGTTTGTGGAATTGTTATGGTTTTGTCCTTTTGGCTCACTTTTTTATCTTAATACAGGGATGTTACTGTCTTTTGGATGGTTCAAGTCAGTTCTCAATTGGGAGAGTTGATTGCATGCAGTAGACTTCCTTTTAATACTGGATGTTGAGTCCCCAGATTAATAGTTCAGTGCAAATACTTGTTACACACCTGGGAGATGGATTAATTCCCCTCTCTTTTGGGTTTGAGTGGAAGATGGTATGATACTGATCCTACCCCAACATGGATTTCAGTTCCCATCAGCAAGTGTTTTGAATGTAGTTGACTAACCAAGTATGGTTTGTTGAACCCTAACCACTCTAGACCTGAGGGCATATCCATTGTTTTACCTACTTTTCTATTTGTGGGATTGAATAATATTTATTTTATGTGGTTTGGAAAATGACCCTCACACTGTTCTCTCCCACTTAGATGTGATCTTCTTCTTTACCACTTTTATTTTTTTTACATTTTACAGTAGAGCAAAGGTATTCTTGGTTCAGAAGTGATGCATTTCCCCTCATCTAATCTTTGGATCAAACTCTCCCATTTCCTGGGCTATCCTCTGGATGCTTTTTTTGGGAGGATGGGTGGGGCACTTCTATCATTCCCTCTCACCAGTCACGCAATGTATCAGAAATTGTAATTTTCTATACAGGAAGTGTATTTCTGACAGGTATTTCTTCACTCATGCTTCCCACTCTTTTTTCCCATCTCATTCATTACTTATGTCTCCTGCCAAACTTCAAAGTGATGGTTTTGTGAAGGAGTATAGATGAAGCTATGTATATCATATGAACATGTCATACTCCTATTAGTGGAGAAGTGACACATGATAATTTGCATGGGAAAAACATTGGAATCTTTCAATTCCAGTCAGGGGGAGCAGAAAGAAGGTTGGTGGCATGGGTATGGAAAAGAGTTTGCATATAGATGGCAGCACTAAACAAGAATGGCTAATTTTGTGACAGAAGGTAAGTAAGTAAATTTTCAGTATAGGATTATTATAATCTTAGCTGATTATTTCCAGAAATTTTTACACCAACTGATTAAGCTGAACAAACTTTAATCACTCAAAAATAATAATGAGAAATTATAATGACACTATTTTAAATACTTGGATTGTTGAAATAGTTAATACTAATCATTGGAAACAATAATTTCATTTAATTGACTGTTTTTTATAACATTAATTTTTTAAATATAATTAATTATTTTACATGATTAACTGATTTAAGCAATGCTTATAGGTAATTACTTACACTGATTGGTAGAGATTAGTTGTCAGATGTTGTACATTATAGTAGGTTTGAATGAATAATAGACATTTTTCCAGAATAATTAAAGGGTGTCATTTATTTGAAATGTACTTGTACATTGCTGACAGTATCACTCATGCCAGATTTGCAAAAGATTGTTTTATATAGTTATAAAATCAAATAATTTATGTATTCATGTACATAAATTGATTGTAACTCATTGTACATGTATTATTTTAGTAAAGCCCTGATTTTTTATTTTTAATGTTTCATGTACTTACATGTAGTGTTTTCTTTTATTTGTTGCTATAGTACAATTTACAGTGTTTGTTAAATAGAGGCTATTGATTTTTACAATAAATATATTTAATTCTTTGTTTTTTATATATATATATATATAGGTTCAACAAGCAGCTCTGGCTAATAATGAAGACACTTCTGTGTTCTGTGAGAGAATATCTTTACAGTATAAAGTAAGCTTCTCACAAATGTTCTAGTAAGACATCTATATTGTTTGTAACTGATGCTCATTTAAAGTCTGTATAAACAAACAAATATCAAGTGCATCAGGAAACCTTATATAACAAGAGGTCTCCTAAAATCATGAAAACTAGATATGCTTTTTTAGCAAAAGCTTTTGAACATTGGCCTTTAGTTATTCATCTCTATGAAGTACTAAAAATATTGGAATTAAAAGAATAAATTAATCAAAACATAATATTGTGACTGTTATTTTAAAAAAATAGAGGCTTGTGAAACGTATAAGAAATAAATTAAAATCTGCTCTATCAAGTAATGGTTTATTGCCTATGGGGAAATCATCTGTTAAATATTTAGTAAGCATATTGCTTGCATATACTAATTTTATTATATACATGGTAAAACAATTAAGCCAGGTGATAGCAGTTTTAGCATTATTTCTGTAAGAACAATTAATTATACATATATTTTTAGATCAGTGAATGCTATTTTTGAGACATCAGAAGAACTCTCATGAAACATACAAAATGGGCTTACTTCATCTTAAAGCTATTAATTTAAAAGTGTTTGGCTCTGTCAGGATTGAAACCTTGTTATAAATATAGGTCTAATTTGATTAAACTTCTCTATAATGAATTTGAACATTTCAATCAGTATTATAATCTTACAGTATCTGTGAACCAGATGCTTTTCACATGAATTACAACATGACAAGACACCTTGTGGCATGTTGTTGAGTCTATTCCACTAGAATTCAGGCTGGCAGTAAATGGTAATCATTTTTAATGCCATGTGTAATTGGCTGTCTTTATTAAATCAGGTACTTTAGCTTCACATTATACTTGGCCCAGCATGGCCAGATGGTTAAGATGCTTGACTCGTAATCTGAGGTTCATGGGTTCAAATCCCCATCACACCAAACATGCTATCCCTTTCAGCTGTGGGGGTGTTATAATATGATGGTCAGTCCAACTATTCACTGGTAAAAGAGTAGCCCAAGAGTTGGAAGTGGGTGGTGCTGACTAGTTGCCTTTTCTCTAGTTTTAAACTGCTAAATTAGGAACAGCTAGGGCAGGTAGCTCTCACATAGCTTTGCACGTAATTTCAAAACAAAGAAATGAACAAATATTATACTAGCTTGCTGAAGTTGAAGGTGTTGTAGTAGACCTAAGTGGTGTAATATTTCAGACCCAACCATATCATATAAAAATTCTGACACAAGCAGTAACTTTCTTGTACTTTAGGTCTGCCAACAGAAAAAAAAAGCTATACTTTCATCTTTTTTGTGCTTTATTCATTTTTTATAATAGTTTTCTTTAAAAAAATCAACTTATTTTCTATTTCTTTAGTATGTTTTGTATTCATTTTTTGAACTTTCCCAATTATTTATAATTTTAATATAAATTGAGGAACATTTTTCTTTCTCTGCAGTTAGAATACAATAACTAGTTTATTAAAGTTTTTCAGGCAAATTTATCATTAGTAGTCCTGTAAACTATATTTTAAATTTCTAGATTATTATTATAAAATAGCATCTTGGGCAGAACATGTGTTTTCACTAGGAGTAACAAAAATATTTGTAGCTAGTTTTTCTAGGGATTCTTCAGTCAGTAACACTTCAATATTTGATAGATTTATTGTAACTAGACACTTTTGTGTTAAGATGACAAGAGGGAATATATGAAATAGCTTACAGAGTTAGTTGTTTCTAATGAGGAAAAGTAATGCTAAATTTATAGTACATGTATTAAGTAACTTAGGAAAGTAGCTTTCAATATTCTTGATCAATAACAGAGTAATACAACAATGTTCCCAGTGATCAGAGAAAACAATATTATTTTAAGCCAGAGAAAAATCAGGTGTTTTACATTAGGGCAAGAAAAAAATTGTCTCCTTAACTTTTCACAGTGATCAGGGAAAAGCTAGAAAGTTTTCCAAATGATTTGTTTTTGTGATGATGTAGTAGTTCTTAAATATCAAATATATATAACGTATATAATTTCTTTATTTTTACAAAGATGTATTCTTAAAGTGTTTAAGTTATCTCTGTTGTTTATTTGAAGGATAGGCCAACTGAATCAATTGAAGAAAAGTAATAAATATAAGGGTTGATGAGAGGCTATTTAAATCATCCATTTGTCATGTTTTGGCCTTGTAATTTGGAACCCTGTACAAATACATCTTTATGCTGATGGTCTATTTTTACGTATACTGGTGAAACTTCTGTCATGACTCATTGCTGTTTAATAGTAAAATCTGTTTCTTTGTTGTACAAACAGCATCTAATGTGTTGTTTAACAAAATCTGGTTTAAAGGTGGCAAACTGTAGAGTTTAAGGTACTATAAAAATTTAAAATACATAATTATTTTGGTATATGTATGTATATATATGTGACAAATTGTTTATTTTATGTAAGTCAAAATGTTTATACAGATCTCATTACAAGAACCTATACATGGAAATTTTATCACAAAGATCAGTAAGCATGATTCTGAAGGAGGTTACAAACTTGTAATAGTACAAATATAACAAGTTGTAAATGATTTTTAATTTTTCATATAAAAAGTATATATATTTTATGTCAAATTAAAGATTTTTTAAATGTTTATTCTTTTGATGTTATTTTAACTGTGAAAGCTATGGTTGTTATCTTAGAAGGTAAGTATAATAATTAAATGTAGTGTTTTTGTAGTAGTTATGGAAAGTATGATTTGTTGTGATTTAGCTTTATATTGTTTTATTATGAATCTTGTTGATCATATTAAATTATATCTTTTTAGTAGTGCTGTATTTTTTCTTGCAAAATGTATATTTTTGTCTGTTTATACAAGTAATAAACAGTTTGGGTTTTTACATTACATTGCATGCACTTCAGTTTCTGTAGTGTACTATTTTTTGTTTTCAGGATGTTTTCAAAATGGCTGGAGTATCATACACAGACTTTATTAGAACAACAGAAGAAAGGCATGTCAAAGTAGTACAACATTTCTGGGTGAATATTCTTCATTACATGTAATCGACTAATATCTAGAAAAGTTAAAATTACTGCAAGCGTTTCTGAAGGTTTTTCAGAATATCATCTTGGTTTGTTTCTTAGTTAGGGTCACTAATGTGACTTATTATGTTTGATGGTGATAAATTAAATTTTATTTAGCAGTGGTTAATGTAAGGAATTGGTGGTTATTAGACCTAAACTAAAATGATTTAAATAAATAGTTAGTTTCTGTTCTTTTAATAACTTGTTTAAATACTTAAATTATTCACCACCTGAACTTTTAGCATTGAAGTTAGGTTATCCCTGTTGCTATGGGCAGGTAAAGGTGGTCATGACTTTTTAGAGTTGCATTCAAATTTTAATTAAGCTACTTTGTTATTATATTTTGTGAATAAACTTGGCTTAAAAACATAATTAATAAATCAGATGTTGATATTATATAAACTTTACATTCTTAATTTTATAAGGAAATATTTTAACAAATCCTCCATCTCACCCTAATTTACTTACCACCTCTCCATGAAGCTTTGTTGCATAACATAACTTCACCTCCCATTTTTCTCACACTCTTCTTCTCTTAGTTTTCCCCTTGTTCCCTTGTTTGTTCTGGCCTCCATGTGCCTGAAGTTTGCCATTGGTCCCTGAAGTGCTGATTTTAGGGCAACTGGTGGTCCCTCTGACTACAAGGGTTTTGGGCTCAGTAGGTGTCAGGCTCATGTCCCCTAAATGGGACAAAGTTATGTCTATGGACTTCTAATAGTAGGGTTCAGGGTTTGATTCCATACAATAAATACAGCAGGTTGCCCCAATTTGTTTTTGATCTTCAATGTACAAACTACATCAGTCACAGTACAATGACAAACATGGTACATGTTTTAAACAGTTTTGCTCAAGTTTGGAAATAATTTATTACAGTTCCTTGGGTTCTGAGTAAGTCTTAGTTAATTTGTTTTTTTCTTCAATCCTTCCTTCTCCTCTGGTTCTAATTTACTGCCACAGTACTTAAAAGGCAGTTTGGGATTTGCTTTGCAAGGGTGCCAACAAAGAGGGAGATCACTGTATTTAGAGTTTTTATTTTTTTATTTGTTGTGCAGTTATGAACCATTGATTGGTCCTCCCACATTTTATCAGGGAGTTGTAATTAGCCCTTTATTGGGTTCTTTTCCCTGCTAGTTTATGGAGGATAAGGTTGTTGTGTCAGATGAATTCCTACACATTACATTTGTTCCTGCATACTGACTATTTTCATTTGGATGTAGGGGTTGTGTGTTTCAGTCCAGACTCTTTCGATGGTACTCTCCTCAACTCCTTACTATTTTGTCATTTTTCCACCATTGTAAGGATGTATGGCTACCTTATAGGTCAACCCTGAAATAATGAGTTTAATTCAACTTTTAATATATAAACTGTTGGGGTAGGTTAATACTGGGAATTTAATAAGAGCAGATTTGAAGGACAGAAAAGGTTGTTCAATTATAATTATTTGATGTAGTTGAGCTTCTAATGATCAGGACAGCAATAAAATATTTGTTGGAAAACAAATTGTAGAAAAAGTTATTATTAAGTATCATCACCTCCTTATATCTTTAATAACACCAGAATAGTTGTAGCTAATATAATTTGGTATAAAAATTCTAACTAAATCTGATTCAGGAACAGTTTATTTTCTACATACTCAAAAATATAAATGATCTAAACAAAACAGTGAGACCATTGTAGTCCATGATGTGCCAGCATTGTATGACATTGAATCATATATGAAGTGTATCAAAAACCTGACTATCACTATATATATTTATCAACAGCATGTATAAACCAAGCAGAAACATTGATTTGGAGAATTGAAAATAAGAGGAACATGGTTATAAATAAGAAGTTAAATATCAAATTGACAGTGCTAGTAGTACTTTTCAGAATCTGTTTGTATTTAGTTGCAACTTGTGGATATCAGACTAGTAGCTGTATAAAAATTTCTGACAAGTGCTCAGAACCCAGGTTTATTTCTGTCTGGATAATAAATTGATATGAAGAATCATCTCCTTTTATCAATAAAGGCTAGGAATATGAAATATTATTGATGTATTTTAAGGCAGGAAAATGGCATGCTGCTAAAAGTGGTCAGTAAGGGTACTGTTTCAGAGAAGTGTTCCTATAAAAAGTAGAAGGTCAGTTTCAGCATTTGGCTGGGAATTATTGCAATGTAAAGTGATAATTCTTTTATTATTGCTTGAAAATATAAAGGATATATTGGTTTTATTTTGCATTTTATTATATGTGTAAATTTAGTATTGCAACTTATAAGTAGCTAGATAATTTAAAATATATCTACCAACTAATGTTGGTCTGAGATTGAATAAAGTACAGAGAAATTATAAATTCTCTTTACTTGATATCAATGAAAAAGAATTGCTTGTATGAGTGGTAATATTAAATATGTTGTTGAGGCAAGTTGCATGTGGAAAGGCATCATCAAAATTTTGTGGTAAGGCCACATATTAGGGAGTGTGGAAAAGTTTTATTTGTGTTTTACAATACACTAGACTTCCTTGTGCCTTAAAGATTTTTGTCTCTAATGTTTAGCAACATTTAGACAATCAAGGATTTATTTATAAAGATAAATATCAAGGCTGGTATTGTTCATCAGAGGAATCATTTCTCACACCTTCTCAAGTGAAAGAAGATTCAGGAAAAATGGTAAGAAACTTGCTTTCAAATCAGGATAAACATTGTACAGAAAGATAGTTTTCTGTACTTAGTGTAAATTTAATTTCTTTTCAAATTTGAAATAAAATGTTTTTGCAATGAATATTGTTTCAGAAAGTCATATATTGTTATAAAATTACAACGTCTTGTATATACATATACAAGTCAAATTGAAATTATTTTACTGATGTTATGATTGTTAATAATAATCTCATTATTTCACAAATATTTTTTTTATTGACAAATATAATTTGATTTTGATGGTTTTAATTGAAACTTAGTATTTAAATGTAATGAAGTGTAGTGAAAATCTGGATAAATGTGTATCATTTTCAGGATACAGACTGTTATATGATCTGTTCAGAAAAAGAATAAAACATTCAGCTGTTCTTTAGAGATATATATGCATCTTATGTGTAGTAATCTATTCAGTATAAAGGGATGGTGCAAGAAGTTACTCTTTAATTTTATCTGTAATGGTAACTATTAGAAGTACCACATTTAAACACTTACAGAAACAATTATTTCAAAACTTATTTAATTTTTTATCTAAAAGAACTTTATATGTGATACAATGATTTTGGATTTAAGATTATTTATAAATTCTGAAAGACATTCCAGATATGATTCTCAGAAATTGATATGTATATATATTTATGTAAAATGTGTTTCTATGAGATTTCAGTAGTTTAGTTATGGTCTTCTCTGCATTAGTCTTTGGACTCGAATTAAATTCCAAATTATAATCAATAACTTTTGTAAAACTGTTTTTATGATTTTTTGAACCTCTACATTTTTAGTATGCTTTATGCCACTTTTTTGGAAAATGGTTCATATGTTATATCCATATTAATCACATATCATTTTGAAGCTGTTTCTTAAGGAATATAATAGCATAAATATTATGTTAGTGTAGTTAGCTGTAGACATTGGATGTCATGTGCAGTCAGTAGTTTGATTTTTCACAAAATTACTCTTGATGACTAATTAAAGGTTAAAAAAATTTTTTTAGTGTGCACTTATCTTTTCAATTGCTATAGTCTTCATTAGTATTATGGATATTTTAATGCTGTATTTATATTCATAAATGAAGAAATGTTCAGAGCTGGCTCATGGTTTGCTATTAGGCTTAGTTGGCAGTATAGTTTCCAAGTAAGGTAACTTGCACAATTAAAATTTGTCCCTTTGAGTATACCAAAGTTAAGTATGTATATTTAGTTTTCTAGTTTATATTATTTTGTAGTTAATTTACTTTCCTAACACACTAGAATATTTAAAAAAATATGAATGTCAAATCAGTTCTAATTATTTGAATATGTAAAACTAAAATGTCTTAGGCAATAATAGAAACAAAAACTTGGTTAAACAGATTTATTTGTTAACTTTTAACACAGTTTTATTGTAATATGTCAGCAATTTATATCAAGAAATGACAATTACGTATGACAATGTTTTAACAAAAACTTCCACATAAAAGTTTTAGTTTTAATTAGAAAATGAAGAAGACTAAATAAAATAAAACTTGGAGGAAAGTATTTTTATTAACATAAAAAGTGCTATTTAAATAAGTTGTCATTAAATTTCAGAAACAAAAAGTAAAATATTAGATGGTACTATTTGGTTAGACAAGAGTTGCTCAGGAAGGTGCTTTTGATAAACTCCATTCTCTTTAATCAATTCAGAATTAGAGATGTCTATGTGGAGGTGCACTCCTTGTATAACCTTGCATGAACATTTCAAAACATACAATCAGTGTTTAAAATACACAATTTAGAACTACTAGAAAGAAAAAATTCCACTTAAAATGGAAAATCTGTAATTTACTTTGGTATAATTGTAAATTATCATTGTTTTTATAATTTTCTTGTAATGCAATTTTCATCATGCTACTACTGATGGGCATGATCAAGTTCTGACAATTTATGCTTTAGAAACATTATTGTCACAATGATCCACATTTACTGTATCTATACTGTTTGTAAGCTCATCCATTCACCAGAGACACTGATGTAAATAGTTAATTCAAACACTTGAATTCAGTAGTTTCCCTCTTTTTTATCTTTAAATATATATTTCAGTAGATATGTAAGATGTGAAACTATTTATTAAACTACCAGTTTTTGGCTCTGTCATAGGTTTCAACTGAATCAGGACAACCAGTTGAATGGACACAAGAAGAAAATTACATGTTTAGGCTTTCACAGTTAGAACAAGATATTCTTCATTGGCTGAATTCTGGAGGCAAGTCCTGGCTTTCAAAATTTATATCAAAGTATAGCTTAGATTATTCAGCATTATTCGAATATGCCTTTGAATGATCTTTGAAATTACATTAAATAATAAATAAAGGAAATATTATCTTCTCAAATTTCTTTGTAAAGCTTTGAGTTTACATTTTCAAAAACAGGGAGATAAGAAAGTCATTTAGGTTTAGACGTTTGTTTTTCTTTAGCTTATTTTTTCTAAGCAATTTAATTAAAAACAACAATGAATCTTATCTAAATGTATAGCTTAAAATGTGGAGACCCTACTCTCAAAATTAATTCCTAGATAGTTGGTCCCTTGGTGGGTCAGCAGCAAGTATTTTGATTTATGACACTAAAATCAGGTTTAATTCCTCTCATTGGACACAGCAGATAGCCCAATGTGGGTTTTCTGTAAGAAACACAACACAATCTCCTTTGCAGTTGTGAAACATTTGAAATTTCTTTAAGCCCCATTATTAATGTTCAGAGTAACATTTGGAAAAAGTAGAATCCAGATATTTTAATCTTTGAGTTGTATGTCATTATTTTACAAAAAATAAAAAAGATTGGAATCATGAACTGCTAGAGAACCTCTGGGGTGTTGAACATGTGATAAATATTGACAACCAGAAAATTCCCTCACCGACAATTTGTTTTTTCTAACTGGATGATTGGAAGTTTTTCTTCTGAATGCTGGACTGTGAACTTTCAAGTAGTAGTTTGTTTTAAGTTATTTTTCAGTAAAAGAGGGGTCATTAATTCTTAAGGAAATATGTTACTGTCGAGTTTCTCAGAAAGACTTAACATGATATATTGCTGTCATATGCCCACTTAATTTCTTTTTTTTATAATAATGTGCAGTGGTTCTTATCTTTGCCCTAAAGGAGAGAACTTGTATTTGTTGTTGATTGTTTTTGCTGTTTCATTTTAAAATTTGGTTATTGTTTCTGTGTAATTCCATAAAAATGTTGTCTGCTAATGAGTTTTTGTTGAAATAACAAATGAAAGAGCTGTTGAGGTATAAAAAATTAGACAAGCTCAGGAACAACTGACAGCTCATGTTTATGTATCTAGATGTATATTGTTAAGTTTAATGGTCAGTTAAGATGTATCATGACGATTATTTATAAAGTATGGACATTAGGAGTTAGTTTTCCACGGTCCCTGGACTCGAAATGGATTTCAGAATATGAATTAGAGTAATTATCAATGATAAAACAACAAGAAACAAATTTTTCTGTTTGCTGATAGGTCAGTAATAACCTACATTGATCTCTGTTGTTTGTATAACATCACACTGTTTGTTTGGACTTTCATCAAGATAACACAATTGAGAACAACACCTCAAACACACAAACGTTTTATCAGTTAGTCAGTGTAATTTGTTTATAAATGGGTTTGTGGCTGGAGTTAAACAATCTGCATTTTGCTTCATTGTTTTTTTTTCCATTTTGATGGTATTTCATAAATGGTTTGAGAAGGTGTCAGAGTAAGTGGATGTAAAGATCAGATTAATCTACTAAAATATCTGTGTACTGATGAGTTATAAAGATGGGGTATTGAACTGTTTGTGCATCTACAAGCTTTTGAAGGTATAACACTGCACAATAATTTTTTTTGAAAAGGTGTTGCGTCTTGAAAAGTTTTGCTGATTGTGACAGGTACCTGTTTGGTATGTACAAATGTTTTGGTTTTGCTTCATCACGTAGGAACTCTGAGAAATAGATAGACAGTTGATTGCTTACCAGCAATAACATATTTAATTGCATTTGTTTCTAATATACTATTAAGTTCAACATAATTAAAAATGTTTTGCTTCTGATTTTTGTTTGAATTCAATGTCTGGTCCATTACGTTACAATGTCCAACAGTAGTCAGCAAGCATTGATGGATTCCAGTTGTCCTGATATCGTTTTCTTATTGTAGCAATGTTCTGGTGAAACCTTTCACTGTGTTTGTCACTGACAGCACCAAGATTTGTGGGGAAGAAGTCCAAGTGTGAGTGGAGGAAATGAATCTTGAGTGACATGTTGCATTTTGTTGTTTTGTATGCTTTGAGAAGTTTGTCTACCAGCTGAATGTAATGTGGGGCTCTGTAATTGCCAAGAAAATTGTCAACAACATCTTTGAAGGCTTTCCAGGCAATCTCTTTCAGCCCAACTAACAGATCTTTGAACTGCTTGTCACTCATAACATGTCTGATCTGAGGGCCAACAAAAAATGCCTTCTTTGATCTTGGCCTCAGTTATTCTTGGGAACATCTGTCTTAAATAATGAAAACTTTCACCTTTTTTGTTTATCGCTTTCACATATTTCTTCATAAGTCCCAATTTTATGTGAAGAGGAGGCCAAAAAATCTTTGCTGGATTGAGAAGCAGTTAATGTGCCACACTTTTTTCTGTCCTGGAACTAACTTTTTATGGAGTGGCCAGCTTTGTCTAGAATAATGTGACTATTTGGCACAACTGTCCCATTCACAGATGAAACAACAGTACTTTGTATAGCCGAGCTGCAGTCCCAGTGACAGAGCAACAACTTTCAGATCTTTACAGATATTCCAGTTAATTTGCTGTACTGGATGTGCTTCAGCAATATTTACATGTTCTCATAGGTTTCTTTCATGTGTGCTGCATAGCCAACAGGTCATGGTCACAACCCAAAGCAGAGAACAATCCTTCAATGTCAACACAGAAACAGAGACTGTCAACTTGTGCAAATAATTTGGTTATATCATCTTGGCAGCTTCAAAAAACAGAAATTTTTGTACCTGGTGACAGCAAACATCATTCCTGTAGTCTCGAACCCAGCAATTTGGCTTTTGCTTTTGACAGACCCAAATCTCTGACCAAATCGTTTAATTCTGACTGTGGATCCCCTGAGGAGCACGGTTCAAAATCCGGATCAGTGTCACTGCCAGTTCCCTGCATTGCAGTTTCTTCATCTGGTTCATCTAAGGTCCATTTCTCTGGTGATTTCGGAATTGGAAGACTGTTGTCATATGGCACAAGTCTTATTGCTGAAGGCAGATTAGGGTATTCAATTGACTTCTTGTTTTTGGCACAGAAACCAGACACATTAGTCAAACAGAAGTAACAGTCCATCACATGGTCTTTCTGTTCTCGCCATATCATCGGTACAGCAAACGGCATTGTCTTTCGAGTGCCTTTGAGTTAAGCTCTCAGACAGACAGAATATGTCGCACAACAAATGTGAGGCACCCGTTCCTGGTCTTGATCACCAATTTTACAGCTGAAGTACAGATGATATGCTTTCTTCACAAGAGCAGTCATTGAGCGTCTCTGATGAACAAGCGTATACTCGCCACAAATATAGCAAAATGTATCGCGGCTGTTACGACATTGATGAGACATATTGACTGACACCAATCATTCTGTAAAACATCTATAACATCTAACTTACTTGTTACAGTACTACTGAGGCAATGCTATATTCTGAAACAATATGTACACACTATAAGGTCTATATTAATAAGCAATATCTGTGTATGCAAGCCACTTTTATAGCCTGCTGAGACAGTGGCAATGTGGTTCTGGCCTGCCCAGGCATGCCTGAGCTGCATACTTCCACAGAACAGCTTCCAACCTGGCCTGATTTCATATCTGAACATGCCCATACTGCATAAAACATTGTTCATAGGTCTCTTAGAGAAACGAAAATTTTTGGACACAAATATAAGAAAAAACATGTCAAAACTGAAGATTTTGATGAAACGGTATGTGATGGGCAAACTTGGATGTAATCTTCGTGATCAGCAGCCAAAAATCTATAAGGAACACCCAACAGTGTTCAAGAAGCAAAAACTTTGTTGTACAAGTGTAATCAAACTGGACTTTGATGGACAACCTTTACAGACAAAACATAGATGTCATGAATTTGTCAGCAGGAAGTCTTGTCATAAGTTATAGAGAATATTTCTAAGACTTCCAAAGACACAGTAAATCTCAATGTTTTTTATGTATCTCAAAAGTGGAAAGCTATTTCTTGAATAGGACAGAATATACACTAAATAATTATTTGTATCCTCTGTATATACAAAAATTAAATCAATACTAGGATAGCCCATACTTATTAAGGAGTATTTCTATTTGGCAAATGTTACTATTAGGTAAACTGATTCAGTCATATTCTAATGGTCATTATTTTGAATATATGGATACTTGGGATCTGTGGCTTCTAACTAGCAATATGTTTTTACTTAAACTAAGTGATTTATATACTCCAGTTTTTAGTTTTACTGTTCTTTGTGATCTATAAAAATCTTACCTATTTAGAGTTTTGGAGTAGTTCATATAAAACACATTTTTCTATTTTATTAACCTACTCTTCATGATTGAAACATGAATAAGTAAGATATTAATTAGGGTTACGTTAGAATTATTAAGCATTGTCTGCTTATGTATTTTTCTCATTAAAATTAAAATTACTCTCACAATCTTATATTGATCATTTGCAGAAAGTAGCACAAATATGTGGAATGTTTGGAGAACTGATTATAACATAACATACTACACTTAAATGATCTGAATGTGGTATAAAAGTAAAATGAATGTGCTGTTTTGTTTATTTGCAATTATGAAATAATAACAATAAGTCTATAATACATTATTATCTTTTTTGATGTAAGGTATTAATAAAAATGTTAATTATTGTAATTTTAGATTAATATAAAGAAGGTAACATGGTTCAGATAAATTTCTGTTTAATAATCAGTATTACAGAAGCAATTATATATGACTGAAAAATAAATAAATATTTCATGGTGCCATGGTGGTGTTATGATGTAATCATCAATCCCACTATTTATTGATAAAGGAGTAGCCCAAGAGTTGGCAGTGGGAGGTGATAACTTGTTTCTTTCTCTCTAATTTTACACTATTAAGTTAAGGACAGCTAGAGCAGATAACCTTTGTGCAGCTTTGCTCAACATTCAAAACAAACAAACAAACTCTTGTTTAGGCATTGGACTATAGAATGTTTTATCTAGGTAGGATGATAGAACTTGAAATGTAGTTATTGGTTCATGTTTTTTTTTTGTATACAGTTGTGATGATTTTTTCTCTTGTCAGTTGATCATCATTCATTTGTTAAGCTCTGACTTTTGGTTGGCTGTAAATGTATTTGTTTTGTTATGAGTAGCAAAGATGTATAATTCATACAAAATATTTATAACAGTCACAACCAATGTATGGATTATAACTAAACATACTTAAAAGTAAGCTACATAATGATTATAAAAGTATGCAGACTATAAGATTGCTGTTGTTATTTTATATGGTATGGCTATACAAAAGCGTAGGATGGCTTTCTGTATGGTTATACAGATTTGCTAGCTGTAGATATTATATTGCATATGTAAATATATATAATACACTTAAAGTTTAACTTAATTTTCTTGAATTATCATTATAATTTATTTCATTTCACAACGAGATGTGTATACTTTAGTACTTTGTTTTGGATTTTTACTTTTAAGGTTGTGTTGTAACTTTATGTCTATCAATCAGTACAAACAACTTTACGTAGTTTTATGTTAAATGTTGTAAATTTTATTTAAACATTTATTCCCCAACTACATGATACCACCAATATATTTATGACATGCTACTGTTCAACTCGGTGGCTAAGTATTGATACCAGAATTAAATCTTTCCTTCATCTAGTGCTAAAACATTATTTGATAGATACGTTATTAAAATACACATAAGTGTGCAAGAATGTTTTGAACAAGAAAACTCTCTTTAAAATTATTCTGTGGCATTCTAAGTCAAACCTAGCAGAAGGTTCAGTAGGTTGTTGTAAAATTGATGATGGTAATTTTAATTTAAAGATAGTAGCATGAAGTTTATTTGTAAATTAAAGTTTTTCATATTTTCTTGTCAGATTTTATCCTTTTCTTTGCCATCATTTGTAATCATATAAGGTTCTTTTAAATAGCTGTGCTGTAATATTGTATAAAAATGTATATATATATTTATGATAACAGAAGGTAAATTAACTATACATCTTTATGACTATGTAATCTCTTTTCTGTTTTTGTAAGTTTTCAGCATAACCACAGCTTACATGCAGTAGGTATAATTACCTTCATGGTAAGAGTAATTCAGCAGTTTTTAGTTTCTTTATTTCAAATGTTCTCTGCCATGTGACAGTCTGATATAAAAATGAACATTATGAGTGATGAGATAATACCTTAATATAGGAACTCATTACTCCACATTTCCCCCAGTGGCACAGTGGTATGTCTGCTGGCTCACACCAGTATAAACTTGGTTCTGATACCTGTGGTGAGGAGAGCAAAGATAGCCCATTGTGTAGCTTTGTGCTTAATTCTAAACAAACAAACATTACTTCATCATAATCTTGGTTCCTGCTGCTAATCAAGAACAACCTAGCCAGTCTCCAAGTTGCCACTGTTGTTCAGCTAAACCAGCTTTCCTTCTCTACTTTCTGCCTGTTTCTGAGCTTTCCCTAACCAGTTTTAATGTTGATGTAGACCAAATCCACCTCAAATAATTTGGCATCTATCATACCCTCCAAGTAATATCATTGTTCTTTCCCAGTAGAATCAAACCTTAAATCTGTGAGTGGCTGAAGAGAAACAGACATTTCTGAGTGGCCTTGTTTATTTCACAAGCTTCTTTTGGGGCTTGTGAGATATTAAACCAAAACTACTGCAAGATAAAGAGAATGACAGATAATATCTTTATAAATATTGAATATGATGGGATAACATTTCCTTAGGAACAGAACAGTGGATTTTTTTGCAGACTTTATAACAGATTCTAGTTTTGTAAAATCTTGTGGCACATTCAATGAGATTTTTAATCCATCACATTCAATTCTGATGTTGTCTATGTTGTAATATCTATATTTTTTATGTATTATAAAACTATAAGCCTGAGAATGAATAAAGCAGGTGTTTGGGCTCTAATTTTTAAAGAATAAAGTAATGGAATGATTACTCATACATAAATATGTTATTAACTAAAAAGTGTTTAGATTATGTATATTCTGTTCATTAATATAATATTTTGTGTTTCATTCTTCATATAAACAATTTATAATGTCTTCAAATATTTCAATTCAAAATTTAGACTAAGTGTATAAAAAAAACTTATTTCCAAAATGAACAGTTTCATTTTTGGTACAGTTTACTATTAACATGGGTATGACAAGATGCCCTACATAGAAAGCTTCATACAAAAGTTAATTTTTAAGACTCCTTTATGAATGTCTTTAAATATTCTGTTTACTAGAATATTGTTTTTTTTTATTTTGATTGGTTGAAAATGTTTATATTTCAGATAAAGTATTGTATCCTAGTAATTTTTGTCAACTGGTCAAGCACTGGATATCTGAAGGTTTGCCAGACTTGTCTATTTCCAGAGATAGATTTCGACTCAAGTGGGGGATACCTGTACCCAATGATAACACACAGACAGTTAGTTTCTAGTTTTCACTTCCCAAACTTTGATTACTTTAGAATCCATTATTGAAATATTCCAAAAAATGTAATTTGTTTAGTTACCTGTCAGAGTAATGATAAAGTCTCATTTTATGTAGACATAAAATAAAAGTTGTGTCTCAGCTGGATATTTTCTATTTTATCATTGTGACAAGAAAATAGTTTTCTTAAAGTGACATCAGCTTCTCTACTTCTTTCACTTCTTCAGTGTCATTGATTTGAGAGTTCTATGTCTTGTATACCTTTTCTTCTCCATTTCGGATGTTTGAGATTTTTTGTTTCTAGTTTTGCACAGAAATATTTAATTTCTTGGATAAACAGGCTCATGGGTTGCACTTCTTGCTTTTTTTTTTCAAAATTTAAAAATTTTCATAAGTTTTCTTCAGCGTTTTCTATGCATGAGGATCTTTCTAAATTAGAATGTTATTTTGATTCTAAAATCCCTAACTTTAGCTTTTCTAGAACTTGTGGTTTTCTAATTAAAATTATTCATTTGTATTAATCTCCCATGTCTCGGCTTAGCATCAGTGTGATATTTATATAAATATAGTGGATTTGTTAAGGTGCTTTAAAACATTAAATTATTGAAGGTGGTAAGTTGATAGGTAGGCAGTTGATAGAGTACCAGCCATCCCATCAATAAACTCATTCTCCACCTACTATTATAGTAATTTGAAAACTATAAATAAACATTCTACTTACATCTCCATATAATTCTTACATGACCATTATTAATAGCTTAAGAATTAATATACAGATGCCAAAGATTCAAGCCATTAGTTTTGTTCAATTTTTGTGCAGAAAAATATACAAGGTTAAAGGAAATACTACTGTGTGATATGACAGTCTTTAAAGTTTTGAAATTGCTAAGATTATTCAGTAATAATTATGGTGATCACTTTTGTGAAAATATACTACAGTAAATGAATAAATTCTCTCCAGCTTTGTATGAAAACAGATAATATGTGTTGTTGTGTGTGGAGATATGAGATAATTTATGCTTTCAAAAACATGGCTGAGTAAAGATTTCCTAATGTTTTTACACACTGCATAATATGTATCACTTTCCCCTAATTCACCACTTACTGACCTTCCATGTAACTTGTGAATGTGCCAGAGGATATTGCACAAACTCTGCTTTCTCACTGTAATTAGGTTTTCTTCATGAATTCATTTTGTTGACTTTGATATGATATGCTTTCTGATACTACTATTACATCTATTATCAGTATTTTTATACCTTCATTGGAGACCTTACCTAAGCAGTTTTCCTACAGCATGAAGAGTAAAATAGTCAATGTATTTGTGCTATTACATACAGATGTAATGTAGTCACAATTAGGGCTAGCACTGTAGCAGACAAAATAAGTTTTGCAGATTCTGAAAAATGATTAGGCCTGAGCAAAAATCCAACCTCCATAAAAAATATTACAGAAATTAAAGTCAGGCCTAATAATTTTTCAGAGTCTGCAAAGCTTGTGACTACATTACTGATGGTCTTGTTTTCCTCTCAGGTATGTTCTGTATTTTCAGTATTGAACAATTTCATCTATGTCTGAGAGTGCTTGTGCCTTTTGAGATAATTTACTTATTTGTTTGGGACATTTTGTTTTTGCATCATTATGAATTATTTTCATTCTCATTATTATTTTATTCAGAATCACACATATTTTCCATCTTTATTACTTGTGAGTTTCACTGCTATTGTTTCTATTAACTTTTATATTCCTTTAACACTTTCACTCACTTTTGCTTTTTTAAACAAATTACCTCTGTATATATTTGTTTTTGTCTTTGCAAGCAGCTCACTTTACCATTTTATTGTAACTAATTCAGAGGAAGCATGCCAGCAGGAGTTGATTAGGGTTTATAGCATCTTACTTTTTTTTCTGGTCATTATTTTCATCTAGAGTCCTTTGGATGTTGGTTTTGATGTTTGCTACCTTTGTTCATACTTTAGTGTGGCATAGCATTGATGTAAACAAGGTAAGTCTTTATGATCCACTCAACTGTGTTCTACATTGCTTTGAGGTGGGTGGGGTATCTCAGATCTTTAGTCATCTATTGACTCTTGACTTTATGTCCCTTGGATTCATCAGACTGCTTGCTTTGATTTTCAGTTTGTCATTCAAGTTTGATTTTTCCTATTTTTATTTGATTTCAGATTTGACAGTGTTAATCCTTTTCCACAATGAAAGGATAACAGTATTGTACTTCATCTTTCTTTTGGATTTATACTTTCATCTATTTATTGTGCTATAAATGGAAGGAGAATTGGAGACTGCTTCTAGATTTCTTCTGCCTCATTGGTTAGTATTTCTCGTTTCTATGTAGAACCTATGAAAATATTGGGAAAGCTTCTATGTATAGGTTTTTGGATAGCAGGTGGGGATTACAAAGGAAGTTTTTTTTACTTATACCTACTGATTCATCCATCCTTCTACTCTCATTTCCCTTTATTTGTGTTTTCTGTTGTAGGTTTATTTTTTTTCTATCTCCTTTGGATCTGGATCTTTTTACTGATGCTTCTTTCAAGGGCTGATTTGATGAGTTTAGGAAAGTTATCTGTAGGGTATGTATTCTTCTCAGATATCTCATTCTTATACAATTATTTAGATGTTTAGAATGTTTCACATGAATTTTAGGAGTTCCTGTCTGCCAGCCATGTTATACCACTGTATTCTAGTACTCACAGACACTTTATCTCTAATGACATGCAATAGCTAGTGTGGACTCAGTCTCAAATCCTTTGCTTGCAGCAATAATTTCTCTAAATTTTAGCTGCATTCATATCATGTTTTTCTCTGAATTAATATTTTTATTGTTTGTGCCAGTGATTGATGTATTCATGGCAGCAATGCATCACCCACCAATGCTTTACTAGTTCCTTGTACATCTTTGGGGTCTTCTCAGGTCTTTCTTTAGTTCTTCCTGAATGCCAAATAGTTTAGCTGATTGTGTTAATCACCCCATTTTAAATGTGGATGAAGAGGGACTACTTCCTCTAGAATGTCTTTTCATAATATTATTTCAGGATGTTTCTTCAAGAACCTTCCACAGCAAGAGAAGGATGTAGAATTCCTCCTACCTGTTTATGCCACCACCTGTACCACATTATTGGCTCCACAAATTCAATACACCACTAATATTCTCAAAACCAACCATTTGTCTGAACTTACACACATCTTGAGTGATGAGGTTTGTTTGTTAAGAATGACTTTTTTTTAAATGTTCTTTAGTTCAAGTATTGTTATAAGACTGATCTACTCCACTCATTCTCTCTTAAATTTGGTTCTGCAAATTGTTATCTAGTTTTGGATTTTACTCTGTCTCTGGTTGGCTGTATATTTCATGTAGTCTATGTTATGATTTTACTGTCAGCAGACTGTAGGTTATAGATTTGTTTTTACATATTTGTCAGTTACAATGTGGATATTCCTGTTTTCATTATTCCAAAGCTAGGACATGAACTTGAATTCTTTAAATTAGTTTTAAAATTTTGAATATATTGTGGGTGTTTTAACCTTATTGTTTGTTCTGCATTTTGCTTTTTATTATTACAATTTTTGTATTTGATAAAAATATAATATGCAACTTTATTTTGTCATGTTTATTTTGGTGAATATCTGATGCTTCCTTCACAAGGGCCAATGAAGAAAACAAGTTCAGTGATCACTCAGACAACCAGTTTATATATATTTAGAATATGTGATATATCTCATATTCTCAGTTTTGTTAAAATCACTTTAACGTTAAATAGTCCACAGATTTTGTGTACCTTGTTTTATTGATTTACTATTATGCCAAGTTTGGAGCACAAAATAATAACAGTATGACAGGCTATCTAATCTTTACAACAATCTCAAATTGAATGCACTGATAATCATAATAGATAAGTCATATTGTGAGATAGAGATAAGGTTATTATTCCATTGATTCCTATTATAAAATATTTTGTTATTTAATTAAGGATACTTTGTGATTAACAAGTACATTTGATATTTAAGCCCTTCAGAAGTCAAGCACACACAGAACAAAACTAAACTGTTTCAGTGAACAAAACATTTATTTTTTACATTTAATTACAAAATGTAATTTTTCCTTAAATAAGATAGTTAACATAATTATTTCTTAATTGATTATTTGAATAATTAAATAGGTGTTATATGAAGAATATGAAAAATTGTGCATTTAACTTTCAATGTCTTTACAAGAGTTTACTCATTTTTAGATTTACGTTTGGTTGGATGCTCTTCTGAACTATCTTACAGTAGCAGGATATCCAATTGCTGGTTATCATTGGCCTCCAGACTGTCATGTCATTGGCAAAGATATATTAAGGTAATGAAGTTGAGAGAAAATTTTTTTACTCACTAATTTTTCAATCCAGTGAAAAAGAACTATTGGTGATTAATATCTAATCTGTACAAAATTCCACATCAGTGATATTTGTATATCAACTGGATTATAATATTTTATATGTACAATGCTATGTTTGATTTACTCTGATTTCCAGTAACATTCACTTATATTTCATTATTGCTTATTTTCGATGATCTTGAATCTGTTTTATACAACATCTATCTCATTAGGAATCATTGTTAAGTTGCAGTGGAGAATTAGTATGTGACAGTTTTATTTGGAGTCTTATGTACATGTATATGGAGATATATACTTAATACTTCGAAACAGAAACTTTTCTGTAATTACATCAAAGTCATTATTAACATGTCAAATAATTTTTAATCCTTAAATATTTTGCTTGTTTTGAAGTTAAGTACAGATTTTCATAAGTAGAATATAAAGCCAAAATTTATGCTATTGTTTCACTTAAATTTACTTTATTAATAGAATTATTTATTTATATCTTTATAAATGAATTTACTTCTTTCCAATTTGAAACATCAAAGCTGATTTTTTTTTTTAGATTCTTAATGGCTAAACATTTGTATAGTATAACACCTTATGCGTGTTTAGATATTGCATATATTGTGTATTTTCAAATATGATGAATTTTGCTTTTTCATAATTGTATGAAAATAAGGTTAACTAATGATTCTTTTCTTCTACCTCAAAGTTCATACAAAATTTTCTTAGAAAATAATCTTTGCTTGTTCTATCTTATTTTCCATCCACATATGGTAATAAGCCTAAATTATCATACTGATTTGAGTTTTTTTCCATGTGTGTTTGGTATGTATTGAGATCTATTTACCTACTCTTCTCTTTGTGTTTGGAGATAAAATAAATTGTAACACTACTGACCTAATGAAGACATTTTCAGGTTTCATGCTATTTACTGGCCAGCTTTCTTGATAGCAGCTGGCTTAGAGCCACCTTGTCATATCTTCTGCCACTCACACTGGACTGTGGAAAATAAAAAGGTAATTTAAGTTTTGTTTTAGCAAATTTTTAAGTATTCCCAAGGTTAAAGGTGTGTTTCAAGGTTGTTTATTCTTTGCGTAATTATAAATGATGTTCAGAAAGAATGGGGTTAATTTTATCTTCCACCAAATGTATGCTAATCAATTTGAATATGTTGGTAGCCACATCTTTTTTCTAAACATAGTCCCTATTATGTGTTTTGTATTTTCTCTGTCATCCATTAATCTTCATGAATTTAGTTTTGTAAGATATGGGAGTGGTGCTATAAATTAAGTTTGTTCATGCACATGCACACATGCTATCAGTAAGATGAAAATCACAAGATTATGTAGACAGCAATTCTTTAAACTATTGCAGTTGCAGTTTTTGTTTACATGGTACACTGTATTGTAAAGGTATTAAACATATTAAGTTAATTATATATTACTGACAAAGAGTTTCCTTTGTTACAGTTTGTTCATTCGTTGTTTGTGGAAAACTAAATTCTGTTTCTTAATATCAACACATAATTTTAACTTGTTGAATTTATTAATTTTCTCAACACAGTCTCAGTCTATATGACTAACTAGGTGACCTTTTTGTTTAAAGTATTTTTTAAAGATTTAATAATTCTAACTTTTAATATAGTGTGTTATATTTTCACAATATTTGATAGTATTTAAGTTAATATTATAAGTCTTTGACACACAAAAATCATATTATTTAGTGAAGTGTTTTTAATATAATAAAACAGAAAATTGTTCATGAACAAAATTGAATATTTGTTTTGGATAGTCCTTGTGCAAAGTAATTTTCATGTTAAAATTTAAAATACTTTTCCTTATCTCAAAACTCTCAAATTTCATAATCCCTCAGACCTCCTAAATATATTTCAATCTTCTTTTTCAGTAAAACTTAAGTTTATATGTCATCTGCTATATTCTAAATCAAAACAAAATTAGCCAATTTGACTGGCCTTGTAACCACCAAAAAAATCAAAATAAATCTAGATTACCCTTTTTCCTCACTAATGACTTCATATTGTAATATGAAACCACATTTGTTTGTCCTAAGTAGCTCTGAGCTCATAACAGTACACATCTATTTATAATTAACTTTTATTGTCTTATTGCTTTTTGAATGGTAGCTAACTACTCTCTATGCCATTACAACTTGTAGATCAGTTGGGATAAGCATAGCTTATGTTACACTGTTGTTACATTACATTACAGTATCACATGAGTAACTGCAGTTGTATCCTGAACTTCCAATAATCATCTGCATTTCATATATTTCCAATAATTGTCTACCTTTTGTCAAAGTCCACAAGGCAGGTTCAGTTAGTTTAGAACACCGTTTGACAAAACAAATGAATTGCCTTATCTCTTTCAAACTGTTAATCTCACTCATGCACATCAATCATTAGGTTGTTCACTCCCATGATAGCTAAATTAACTCTTCAAGAGATATATTTATGATATTTATTTTCACTATGTACAAAGACTGTTTTCAGTGTGTATACCAAGTCTTCTCATATAGTCTACAATTTCTTTGTCAGTCTTTTCTCATGTAGAGTCTTCAGTAGAGCTTCACTTTGATAGGATCTCTTGCCTTCATCTTGATTTTGGGCTTCCTGAGATCTGTCTTTCCTGATTTGTGTGTATACTAGCACTGTAGGTCTTGTTTCTTTATCTATCATGCACTGCTCTGAAGTTTCTGCAGTGTTTCACCTACATTTTTTCAGCTCCCATGAACTGATATTCAAGATGTCACTTTTTAACACTTTAAGAGGTTTGATATATTGCTTACTCTTTTCCTTTGAGCTCTTCTGATGACTGCAGTTGCTTTGTTAGTATTCTTTTTGTCTAGTTCCTATAAATTTTTACTTCCTGGTATGTTTCTAATCATGTGTATGTCCTCATACACATGGCCTTAAGATCTCCTACATACTATGGAGACCCCACCTTTATTTTTACCATGGAAAAACTTCCTCACTCTCCCATCAGTTGGCATACGCAAATAAACTTTGCCTGTCCTCTGATCATCAGATACTAGACTGGTCCTCTCTGCTACACTACTGTTCCCAGTATCTTACAAGATCTTCACTTTCTTGTCCCGAACATGTCCTTCACTTGTTGGCATGTTATGACTTTGTATTACCTCTTGATGTTTGTCACATGCTTCAAGCACAACTGACACTATTTGCTGACTTGAGTTGAACATTAGTTGTGCACTGATCGATTTTGGAATTAGCACTTCCTTTTTGTGGTGAATCTGACATATTTTCTTGATCCTGTTTCTTCTGGCAGTAGCATATATAATGTCATTTACTCTTTTCTGGTTTCTTACCATCACTATCTTTGTAAATAGCTCCAGCTACTTTATGTTGTGATTTCTGCTGTTGCTTGCTGGTAATGGACATGCACTCCTTTGCAGTGTGTCCTTCTTTATAACAAACATATGATCTCTTCTTCTTTCTGTCTGGTAACCATCTGTAATCATTGGTAGACCTTTGATTCTGGTCAGCCATCACAAGTGTCAAATTTAATTGGATATTTTTGGATACACCAGTTATACTTTCTTGATGTTCTGCCAGCTCAAATCATCTCCTATATTTTTGGTGCTTTCTGCTTTAGGAACAGCAAATTGTCAGTTGAACACATGATCATGATCTGTTACATACTAATGGGTCTGTCAGTCCATGTTGTGAAGTATCACCATGGATGTACCACAAAGTGAAATAGTTTCTCCAGTTTCAGGTTTGATTTCTCTGAACATCTGACAAAACCTTCTTCAGTAAGCTCATATTGTTTTAGAAAGCTTTTTAAGTTATCATAGTCCATGACATCTTCTTATATTATGCATGTATAGTTGTAAGTCTTTTCTTGTGGGAAGTGGACTAAGACAGACACAGTGTTCAGTTGCCTTTGTCCCAGTTCTGACTTTGGGTGAATCTTTTGTATTTCTCCAGGAAAATGTCCATGCCACCTTCCTGTTCATCAAATTAGAATAGTTTTGGTTGAGTGGCCATAATTCTGTTGTCATTATTTGGTCTTTCATTCTTTGTTTAGGTGAGCTTTGCAATTTCAGTTTGTGTTCTTTCTATTTCTGGTCTCTCATTTTTCCTTTTCTTCTTTCTCAATTTGTGCTTTTGTTTTTTTCTCTACTTATTTTCAGTTTTTTCTTTCTCTTACACTCTTCTCTCTCTCTCCTTTTCTCCTTTCAGTTTTTCTTCCTCTCTTCTCTGTCTCTCCTCCTCTTTCTCTTCTGTTACCACTTTTCTCTCTCTAGTTCTTGTTGTTTAATAAACTCTCACAGTTCACTGTCTTTTAACCGGAGATACTATCCATTTATCACGCTGGTTATATAGTGTAACTGTAATATCCACACTATTTGTATTACAATGATAGCCATGCATATGTAGGTGAACTTACTTATTCTGTCATTCACATTTTCATCTGTGCCATTTAACACTGTATAATCCTAGCTGTGGCTTGTCGAATTGGTGAAGCTACATTTTAGTAATATATAAATTAATGTAAATAAATATATGGGTGCATTTGCTTAAGGATTCTTCTACAATAGGTGTCTGTGACCTATTGGTGATAAATCTGACAATAAACAAACAGCATGTATGTATAAATATTCTTGACATTATGGAGACTTAAACACTATACAGTTCTCTTCTTGTCAAAAGTCCACTCAGGCTATATCACTCACTTTTGAATTCACTTGACAAGCTGAACTCTTTTTATCACAATTGTATTTATGTAGAATACACTTATGCTGTTGCATCAGTTACTGCAATTGAATCCAGAACCTCTAGTAATCTTCTGCTTTTGTACTTCCAACAGTCATCTACCTTTAATTGATGTCCACATGGACAGGTTCACTTAACTTAGAACACCCTTTGAAAAAATAAATTATTTTCCTTATTTTTTTCAAACTGTTAATCTCACATAAACATATCAATTGTTAGGCTGTTCACTCTCACATTTAACTCTACATTTTCTGACTTTTCTCTAAATGAACTTTTCTTTCATGTTACTTTTAGTCAGTTTATGCTCAACTGGTCACTGGTCACAGTTATTTATACATTTATCACTCAGGCCTTGACATCAGTGAATTACAAATGTAAAATATATAAATTAATAGTACAACTACACTAAACAGTCTTTTATATCTGACATATTGCACCACCTATATTGGCATTATTAGCTCTCAGCTATTCCTGTTCAGTCCTCACTTTCTCAAATGACACAGCATTATTAAGATGCATGTTTTTCACATGTTGCTACAATTTGTGATTGTGCTTTTTTGCCATTTCAAATTTTTTTAACAGTTTTATTTTACTGTGTTTGCATTCAATTGTTTCAACATATTTTTTATACTTCTTTTTACTGAATTATAACAGACCATAGTGCAAGTGCACAGTTCACTGTATTGACTGTGGAAATTTCTGTTAAAGTCAAAAACACTATTGGTACAGCTTCCCAGAAATGGGGCTCAATTTTAACTGCAGATGAGGTACAGCCTTTATTTTGCAGGTATTTATATTCATAAGTTCAATCAGTAATTTCTTATTCTTTTGAACTTGACAGTATCTTTGAGGAAGAATACAATTAAGGATGAGACAGTTTGGATTCTATTTTCCTGTCACCTTCTTCAGGAGTTTTGCTCTTCCACTTTTTTTATAGCTTGTTAATCAGGTTATCAGGTGTTACATATTCTGTATTTGCTGTAAGTTTGAGATGTGAGTAATTTTGCTGGTTGTTTTTTTTTTCTCCTCCTCCTGTTTCCATGCCTCCACATCATTCACTTTAGTGGAGGTTTGTTCTTCCACTCCTTCCAGATCTCCCAGTAGATCTGTGGTAGGTTTTTGACTTGTATGCTTCACACTTAGTGAATACATCCATGGCTGGTGTGGGTCAGATGCCCTTTGTGTGGATTTGTCTTTTTTTACACACAGAAAGATTAAATATTTCATATCATCAGTGCTCAGACTTTGGTAAGTTAGATATTAATGTGTCCTTTGTTGTCTAAGGTAACTTAGATCAATTGTAAGGTAGATAATGATTATGACTTTCTTTTCTTAGTAATTTTAAATGGTTTGTTAGTTCAATATTCATGAGTCTTTTGGTTCACTAGGTATGTTTTGAAAACTTGTATGTAACATGTTAATAACATCTAATTCATTGTTCTATTTAGATAATGTTTTTTTCATCATTGTTAAATATTTTTGTGAGACTTACATTTTGTTTTCTTTGCTATATTGCTGAGATGTTCATTTCTTTCCAATTTGTGTGGCTGAGTTATGCTTCAGCTCCTATTCCTATGTTCTTGATACTGGAAACCAAATTTTCTCCTCATAATCTACAACTCAATGTATGTCACCACAGTGCTCACATCATTAATAGTTATTTATTGCTCATAGTTGAGTGTTCCAATTCAAGGCCCTACTGTTTGGACTAACATTGGCTTTTTAAAACTCAGGTTACGCAAACTCTTGCCTGACATTTTCTCTCCATGGATCTTTGCACTCAACATAACATGAGTGAATGTCTCCTGCTTGCTTCTCCCCATTCACAGAACAGAGACCACTCTTCTGTCCTTATAAGTAGCAACACAAGTGGGATTCTTGGTGAAAAAAAGAGATCTCCACTATTACCCTCACTCAATTCCCTGTTCCTTTCGGGGTTTTCTTCATTCCTACATCAGTTGGACCCAACCTTCTCCTTTTCATTTTTGGGATATGAAGCAAGCATGAAAGGTACTGTCTCATTTGAGGATGTGGGCTTCTTTGGAAGCTTTCATTTCCAGGATTGAGCTCATATGTGTTCCCTTCCATGGGAGTTGCTAGATCAGTGGAACTTCTACTTGAATCCCTTGGTTCCCTCCCTCTCTTCATTCTCTAACCAGATCCTATCTGACTTGGTAGGTAGAAACTACAACAGGGCAAGGGTTCTGCTTCCTCTGCCTCATTTGCATAAACATCTGTTCTGCCTCATCTTTAGAGGGCTGGGGTGCTTACCTATTTTCTCAAGAGATTTCCAGTTTCTGGCCAACCAGGGAGTCTTTCATTCATATCACCAGTATTAATCTTATAGTGGTTTGTTGACCTTTGTGCTGTTTACTTTCTCTCCTGACTTTGTATTTTTTAAGTACAATCATTGAATGTATGAAAGGTGTATGGTTGTTAGATATTTTCTTCCCTCTCATCATTCACAAATAAAGATAGGCTGTTCTAAGAAGTCTGTACTATTATGTTGTTGTAGCTATAAAGTATTACCATTCACCAATAAAGTCCTTTATTCATACTTTATCTATTGCTATGATTATTGTCAGTTTCAAAAGTAGTAGCAGCATTGGAACCACTATATTTATAACTGTGTAGTGACAACATTATTGTGACTGTATTTTTCTTGCGATACATAGTGCTCCACACAAAGCTATGCTTATTATTAACTGCATTAAGAGTCATTTAATTGACTGAATGTGGGAAATATAAAATTAATTTCTATATATAGAGACAAAGCATGTTCTGGAGTGTTGAGGGAAAAAGATGAGTAAATTATTGTGAAGAGTCATCTGCAAATAACCATGAAAAATCATAGAAATTCCACTTAGTCTAACAAATTTATAACAAGTATACTTGAAAATATGTTGACTTCAATTTGAGAAGACCAATGAATTTGTGAAACTCTGAAATATACATAAATTTATTATTTAAAAAATAGACTAAAAGTAAGTTATGTGTAAACTGTTCATTGTGTGTTCAAATTAAGTTGTATCTAGTTGTATGTTTATACTTGTAATAACCCTTTACAGTAGATCCAAAAAGTTAGAAAATTAAATATATCCAGTTCACATAGATTTTTGTTTTGCAAGTAACAAGTGTCCAAAGTTTTCACAGGAAGTTTTATATTTTTGCACAATACTTTTGAAAAAAACAACAATGATGATTATTCAGTTTTTTAATTGTAAGATTAAAATATGTTGCAGGTTTGATATATATTTTTTGCATCTTATAGATGTCAAAGAGTAAAGGAAATGTGGTTAGTCCCATTGATAGCATGAAGCATTACACAAGTGATGGGTTGAGGTATTTTCTGTTACGAGAAGCTGTGCCATATAACGATGCTAGTAAGTTTCAGTTTGTATCTAGAATTGTTTAATTTTTGTTTATTTCTTTATTGTTAAGAAGAAAATATAAGGAAAGAAAAACGTGTTAGTAAAAACTCATAGTTGTATCAGTATTGCAAACAGAAATTGAATTTCTTAACATTCTTGAATGTAGTTAAAATAACTTTTTACATGGAATTGTTTAACATAGTCAGTAAAATAATCTACAAGACATAATTTGTGTATTGTTTTATTAAACTTTATCAGTCAGTATTTGACAGTACTTTATATTAAATGAGATTATGCTAAAAGACACTTAAGTTTTATTTGATAATATGAATGTTTATGTTGTTTAGAAGTGTTTATGTGTGTGTGATTCTAAGAATTTAACATTTTAGAAAAGGTATATCTAAATGGTATATTATGTGATAGTTTTATTTTTTGTTTCAGTTATTTAAAAAACTGAGTGAAGCAAATGTGGAAGCAGAGTGTTTTGTTTGCCTTTTTTCGTTAGTACAAATCAATTATCTAACCCTGTCACTATGTAAACTTAGTTTTAGTCCTGAAAACTATGGAATTGTGAGGTTTTTATAGAACCACAATTCTTTACAGCAGATTTACATGATTGTTAGTGATAAATTTTAAGAATAAACAGACAGCACACAATCTATCTGTTTTTAAATAACATATTTAAAACAAATCAAAAGTTTATACAAGTGTTTGTTACACAGTAAATCACCACAGTTGTATTCAGAGCTTAAAGTAATCATGTCTTTTCCACACATACTTTCTCAGTTACTTTAGAATCTAATTAACAAGATGAATTATCCTTCTCTACTCTTGTTATTACAATACAGTCTGCAGTTATTATGCTTTAAAAGTCATCACTATAAAACCTTAATGACTAAACTCACAAACACAGTCTAGATCTGTTTTACTGTATCTTTCACTAATATTGCTCACTTTCCTTTCACTAATTAATCTTTCTCTCTGTATCTGCACATTTTATAGTATCTGACAGAAAAATTTAAAAATAACTAACACTCTAGTAAGAACAATGTTAAACATAATAAGAAAAACTTAGAAGCCTTGAGTAAAATGATGTCAGCATTGTTACAGAAACTTGGTACAACAATTAATTTGCATGTATGGTGTATGACTGTTAACAAGTTAAGTAACAAAATATGTCATAACACTATAGCTTTTAAAATAATTGACTTTTAACACTCATTATGAAAATTAAATAATCTCTAAATGAACAAAATAATAACCCTTAAACTATATGGTTTTGTATATCCAACAGGAATTAATCATATGTGAGTTTGTAATTTTGTACAACCTCTAAACTCACCAACAAAATATTAACATTAATATGAAAGACAAGTTAAAAGTGGCTTAAAGATGTAATACATTATGAAAATTATGAAAACATTTTGTAACATGTTTTCAGTTTTCTGTCACCAGTTGCACTGATGGTTTGATTTTTTTTTTTATAGATTACAATGAAGACAAACTTAAAAGGATTTTAAATTCAGAACTTGCAGACACTTTGGGCAACCTTCTCAGTCGATGTAGTGCCACATCTGTTAATAAAGAACAGGTGTTTCCAGTTTTTGATTATCAGGCTTGGGACCAGTGTGTAGCTACTGAGGGTAAAGAAATAGTGGACTCTGTCTGTAGACTCCCAGGTAAGTATTGTACAGGTCATTGTCTCATAAATGTTTTTTGTTTTAAAATATATTAAAAAAGTCAATTATAGTTTTCATATTATACAGTATTTTTAAGATTACTCATTCAGTTTTGACATTCGCTGTAAACTAATAGGACAGCTGGGCCAAATATTACTTTTTATTATAAATACTGTGTAGTTTTTGGTATGTGCTTCCTTTATTTTAGCTAGTAATAAGGAAAAAAAAACGTTTAAGAAATTCACCAAAATTTATTTTTTCTGTTTTTTGATAAGTGGTATAGTTCAGTTCGTATAAATTCTAGTTGAAATAATGAAAGCATTTTTCCTAAAAATGCTTTAATTAGTTAGATTTGCTCAGAAGAATGTTAAATTTAAATTTGCTAGAGGTAACATTATTGTAAATATGAAATATTTGATCTATTGAAAGAGTTTTCAGTTAGTTATATGTAGAGATAATGAAGGATATCTGAATCATGTACTTCATTATTTTAGAAACTGTTAAAGATCACTTCTTGGAAGGAAATTTTCATCATGGAGTTGATGTGATCATGAACTGTGCACGGCAAGCTAATCTATTCATCCAGAACCAAAAGCCATGGGAACTGACAAAATCTGATGCTGACAAGTCACGTCTGAATACTGTTCTCTATGTTGCTATGGAAACCCTTAGAGTATGTGGTATTTTATTGCAGCCTGTAGTGCCCTATTTGGCAGATAAAATTCTTAAAAAACTTGAAGTGAACATTCAGGAAAGAAATTGGCATGATTTGGCCTGTTTTTCATCTATTACTGGTACTAAGAGTAATTTTGAAGGAAGGCCTCTCCAAAAAGAGAAAATGATCTTATTTACAAGAATAAAATGACCAAATGCACACATTAACACATAGTGTTACTAAAATAAAAACTGTAGGTAATTTCATAAGAAGCTATTCATATGAACATCCTAGCAATACACCTTGTAAATTATATATTATAATTTTTTTATGAAAAATCAATATAAAATATTTAAAGTGTAAGTTTTATTTAATAAAGTGTATTTTTCAGAGGGATTCAAGATATAGCAAATGTGTCTTTACTATTACATTCATTGCAGTATCATAGATAATGAAATGTAATTGTTGTATATTATGACTTAACAGAACACATATTGTAAAAGCTTTAAGCAAAGACATCTAAGGATAAAGAAAAAAAAAATTGGTCAAACTGAAATATAGTATAATGTAATAAAAACATTTTATAAATGTAAAATGATGTGATGCTCAAAAGAAAGCCAAGAAGAATAAAGGTTTGATACAGTTATATATACATAGATCATCCCCAGAGTGCATATGCATCCTTGAATTGAGAATAGAATTTTAAAGGCTTAAAAGTGCTTGAAATGGGGTCTTTTTTTTTTTTTTGCAAAAGTACTTGAAAATATTATAATATCAGAATATATGAATATGTTTTTAATGCATCATGTAGAGTTGAGTACAATATGTAATTTCTTTTGAGTCTACATTTGCATGTTGAACAAATAAATAGAAATTTTATAAAATTTTAGTAGAATCTGATTGATTTTAATGTAGATTTTAGCTTCCAAAAAGTGCTTGATAAACGTTTTGAGAGTACTTAGAAAGTCCTTGAAAAGTGCTTTAAATTGGTCTGAGCAACTCAGTATAAACATACATCATTACATGACTTTCAGTACTAAAATGTAATGATACATTGACCGATTTCATAAACAAACATTATGTAAAAGCCTGTGATAACCAAAGCATATTTTGACTTGACTTAGATTTCTTTGTGCATAAATCCTAGGCTCTTAGTTACACTAAGTTCAAGTCTAATCTGAAGTGAATGTGAATGTATGATAAACAAATGCATACAAACACTAAGGAATATATAACTTCCAAGTGCAGTAATATTAAGATCAAGTATGCATCATACAGTGTAACATTAAATTTTAATGTTAAAAGTCATGTTGGGATGACCTATGTATAGCTGTATCATCCCTGTATTATTCTTTCCTTTCTTTTTGGCACTGTCATTGGTACATCATTTTACATTTATAAAATGTTTTCTTGTTACTTGTTTTGTGAGATTTTTTTTCCTCTGACTAAAACAGTGTACTCTATGAATGTGTGTAGTAAACTATAATATGGACTGATTCTTTTTCACCTTCACTTTGTATGTAGTATAGACACTGGCTTACAAATGACACTGATTGTGTAGTGCACAAATCATCAGGAATTCTACATGTTACAATAATCTAACATTATTATTGGCTGGTAATTCTTGTTTCACTCTGTACTTAATCTTTAAGAAAGCTAACTATAAGGTGTAATGATAACATCTAAGCTAGAATTATGATGATTTGTTTTTAGTTGCTACTAGTTTTTATAACTAGATAATGACATCATCTGCTGTCCAGGAACACACAATAAATTTAGGCTTACAATGACATTAGGGATAAAGTAATTGTAGAGTTATCTGAGTGAAACACAAAGAAGAAAGATTAACAATTTCATGAGATGATCACCTTCTGGTTTGATATCTCAGTGATAGAGTCTTAATTTGTTTTTGTGCTTGTTGAATAGAGAAGCAAATGAAAGTGAGTGACAATCAAATTTTAAGGTAAAACTGAAATTTTAGGGAACATATTGATATTATGCCTATTGAGTACCTTGGTGTTCCCCACTTATAGAGTCTACTGACTGTGATCAAATGGAAACAAAACTTAAACAGTATTCATATTTTTTTAACATTTGGGGTTTCAATATAAATGCTTGTTGTTTAAATCATTATTCTAAGAACCCATGAGTGAAAGCAAAGGAGAATGTTATATGCCAGCCACACTAAATCTGTTACCACCAATGCCATCACATCATCAATAAATTAATTTACACAACATTATATATTTCATTATAACATTATTTATTTATTTTCTATTATTTCAAACTATGACAACTCTCAAATTAGCAAGATATTCTTATTTGGAAATGAATTGTACAACCACTGAGTTAATGAGAGAAAACTATAATAATAAGTTACTAATTGTAAGAATCTAAGAGTGAAGGCAAACAAGAATACTTTAATGAATCTTTCAGATGAAAAAATTCTCATAATAAGGCAATACATTTTTCTGTCAAATCTAATATTGCCTATTTTTATTCAAAAATATGTCCATAATTTTTTAGTTACTGTATGCCCTCTTGTGAAGTTTTCTGTCATCAGTAGGATTGATGGTTTGATTTTTTTTTGTAGATTACAGTGAAGTCACCCTTAAAAGGATTTTAAATTCAAAACTTGTATAAAAAAGCAATTCTTTCCTTGTAATTTTTTTTTTTTTTTGCTAAACAGTAACAGATATCATAAGTTATAATAGATTTCAGAATATTATAAACCTTTAAACAAGAAAGTTTACAGTTGTAAGACCATTGTTGATACACTAATTAAAATATTTTATGAAATAATAGTTATTTACACACTATAAAATATAATTTCATACTACTAAGTGTAAAAGAATAGAAAATAAAAACAAAACTGGGAGTGATATTTTGTTGGTTTTTTTTGTCATATGAAAACTAAGAAAAATAAGGAATTTATAGATGGCAGCACCCAGCATACTTTTCTGACAGGAAATATGTAATGATAACGAATGAAGAAAAGCTAATGCTTTACTTATTGAAATATCAATTTTATGTTATGAAGAAAAAAATTGAAGAAATGGCTATGAAATAATGAAAGAAATAATCTGAGAGTATATTTTCTTGGAATTAAAGATATTCAATAACCTAATTTCTCTCATACACATATAGTACTAAAGTTTGTAAAGAAAAGTAGGCCCTGTTCTTTTATGCTTGTTGATACTCAAGATTTTCTCAAAATGTAATTTAAAATGTGTAACCAACAGTGAATAGATTGATACCAACTTATTCTATCTTATAAAGATAACATTTTGTTTTTGTTCTAAATATATAGTTTATGTTTTATCTGTTATGTGTGGGAGCCCACAATGTACACCATGTTTTAAAACTGGGGTTTTGAAACTTGAAAATACTGAATCTAACTATTACCACGCTCGTTTTCAGCTGCTGTGTAAGGCAGTGGAATTTCCCTAAATATTTTCTTTGCAGTATCCTGCAGACCCAGAGTCGTGTTCCTTACAGTTTGTGATTGAAAACATGCATTGATAATACTGTTTCTGTGACAGAAATTTTGTATGTATAAAAAAACAAACACAAGCTCTCTGTTGAAAACATATTTCATCCCGTTTTAGTTTGTTATTTTCACTTTAGAGTTAATATTATTTCCTCTAAAGGGATTAAGCCCAACATGGCCAGACGGTTTGGGTGCTCAAATCGTAATCTGAGGGTTGCAGGTTCGAATCCTCGTCACACCAAACATGCTCACCCTTTCAGCCATGGGGACGTTATAGTATGAGGTTCAATCCCACTATTCATTGGTAGAAGTGTAGCATAAGAGTTGGCGGTTGGTGGGGATGACTAGCTGCCTTCCCTCTAGTCATACACTACTAAATTAGGAATAACTAGCGCAGATAGCCATCGTGTAGCTTAGCGCGTAAATTTAAAACAAAGAAACGAACAAACAAAAATTAAGGAGATTAATGAAATCACTGGTAAACGATATGTAATATTTAATGAATTCTCATCAATGTTTTGGGCCTGGCATGGGTTATTTCTTAGCATGCTAAACTGTAAATTTAGGGGATCATTGTTCGCATCCCATTTTTGTATAATCGTGTCCCCACTTTTCAATTAGAGACGCCCAAGATTTGGCATTGGGGCCAAGTTAATCTGCTGTCTTCCTTCTAAGTGTATCGGTTTAAAATTAGGGACGGCTAGGCTTGTGCATATAGCTTTGCGCAACTCCGAAAAAATTCATCAGTGTTCTCTATATAAAGTTCCGGAACGTATAAAACTTCCATGGTGGTGTTTTTCTCTCTGGTTAATCACTTCTCACATTTAATTTGCACTTCAAAATGATGTGATTAGTTTTTATCAAAGATCTGACGAATAATATGAACTCTACATTGAAGATTTCACCAGATTTTCACTTATATACAAGAAAATATTTAACTTTCTTGCTGTTCCAAATTTACCATTTCTCATTGTTTTTTAAACGTACCAACTAAACAAATCATTCAAGACAAATGAGAATTTGAGATAGCTGTAATATAATCTCACTGTAGTAAGTTTGTGTGCACACTTTTCTACAATATGTGCTGCAGTGTTTATCTCAGCTTTCGTGGTTTTCTGAAGTGCAGCTGATGTAAGAATGTTTTTTATCATGTTATATTAAACTATAAACTTTATAAAATAAACCAGGTTATTAAAGCATCATTCTCCAGCTGTTTATGGTTTGTTTTGTTTTCCCTCTTAAAATGGCCCGGCATGGCCAAGCGTGTTAAGGCATGCGACTCGTAATCTGAGGGTCGCGCCAAACATGCTCGCCCTTTAAGCCGTGGGGGCGTTATAATGTTACGGTCAATCCCACTATTCGTTGGTAAAAGAGTAGCCCAAGAGTTGGCGGTGGGTGGTGATGACTAGCTGCCTTCCTTCTAGTCTTACACTGCTAAATAGGGACGGCTAGCACAGATAGCCCTCGAGTAGCTTTGTGCGAAATTCAAAAACAAACAAACAAACCTCTTAAAATGTATTTGTAACATATTGAATCACTCAATAATAAACTGCTGAAAAATTAAAGGAATAAGTACGTTTTACTATGTAATTTATGTCAGTGTTCTAAATGTGATAATATTTTTATTATTTTAGGTAATTTGCCTCATTTAAGTTCCATATGTATCCATTTTTCAATGTGTGATGAACGGTAAAACATGGAGAAATAAAATTCTTAAAAATGACCAATATCATCAAAACTGATATCCCATATGAAGCAGCACCTTAAACAGTTTGCATGCGTTTATTCAAGAAACGTTTGAAACATTCAATATCTTGTGTGACCTCCACGGGCTGTGACACACTTCTTACACCGATTTGGTACATTTCAAATCAGTCTGTCGACGTTACCTTGGGGTATGGCAGCCCACTCGTCTACCAGGGCTTGTCGGAGTTCCTGTACATTCTGAGGAGGGTGCTGGTGTTTACTAACACGCCTCGCCAATATATCCCAACAATGTTCAATCGGATTTAAATCTGGAAATCTGGCGGGCCACTCAAAAGTCTCTGTTCCTTTCTCGTCAAGGAAGCGACGTGGGCTCGCACGTTAATTTGCATGAAGATGAACCCATCGCCGACAGCACCGACAAAAGGCCTCACAATGGGTTCCAGAATTTTGTCTTTATATCACTGTGCGTTCAAAGCACCCTTGTTGAGTATGAGTAAATCCGTACGGCCACCCAAACATATACCTGCCCAGATCATTACAGAACCTCCACAGTAAGCGTCGACTTGCACAATGTTACAGGCGGAAAACTGCTGTCTTCGGCGTTTCCACACTTTCGCACGTCTATCCTCACGAGACACAGTGAACTTGCTCTCGTCTATTCACAGCACGGTGGCCCATTGACGAAGTTCCCAGTCCAGGTGCTGACCAGCAAACTCCAATCTGGCTGCACCGGGTCGCGCTGTCAGAATAACGCCTCTTACAAGCGGTCAGGCCCTAAGGCGTTCTTCGTGCAGACGATTGCGAACTGTTTGGATCAACACACAAGTTCCATTGAAATGCTGAAGATCATTTCGCAGAGACAGAGTCGTAGCTAACCTGTCCCGCAGATTGGTAGTCACGATGTAGCAGTCCTCTTTGGCTGTTGTGCAGCGATGACGGCCTTGACTTGGTCTCCTGCCATAAGAGTTCGTCTTCTGGTAGCGTCGCCAAAGTCAATTGACACACCAATGTGCTGTGCCACCCTCCTTTGGGTCTAGCCATCCTCCAGCATCTGGACCATCCTGGCCACCTCATTCTCTGTCAGATGGCGCCTGACAGCTTGGATACACACAAGATGAAGGTACACACTGACAAAACGAGTCGCAAAAGATCCATGTTGGTGTTTGTTTCGAAAATTAATGAGGAATGCATAGTTTCACGTAACAGCCTTATATAGGGTACTTTGAGTTGTATTCTCCTTGAGTGAGGTGAGTTTTGTTTGAGTTGCTTCAAACTTCACTAGCAAGCTTAAAACATACACTTGTAAAATAACGGATATGTTTCTCATACATAAATTTAGTTATGACAAAAATATACTGAACTATGTACTTGTTCCTTTAATTTTTAAGCAATATATGATTTCCCTGATCCCTTAAGATAATTATTAGCGATGATCAAAGTGTAGAACTCTACAGTGAATTCTTTATAAATGTATCATTCCTATTACAAATATAGTAATGTAAAAACTTTGTAGACAGAAAAAAACATAGAAACAATGTGCACGAAAAAATAAATTATTTAAGTTACACCAAACCATTTTCTTTTCTTGTCAGTCGTCAATTGGTTTATTGAGTCATTAGTCGAAAGATGTTAGTTTTGTATGTCATAAATATACTAAACCATTTCAGAGCTACACTCAATGTCAACCCTCAAATTACATATTTATCTTTATACCATTCACTATCGACCATGCTCACATGTTGTATTATGTTGAATAGATTTGTGTTTTTACGTGATACAACGATAATTGTAAAGTTTTTTTTTTTTTAATTTCGCGCAAAGCTACACGAGGGTTGTTTGCGCTGGTCGTCCATAATTTAGTAGTGTAAGACTAGAGGGGAGGCAGCTGGTTATCACCACCCACCATCAACTCTTGGGTTACACCTTTTATCATTGAATAGTGGGAATGACCGTCACACTATAACACCCTCACGGCTGAAATGATGAGCGTGTTTGATGTGACAGGGATTCGAACCCGCGATCCTCAGATTATGAGTTAAGTGCCTTAATCACATGGCCATGCCGGGTCCCCAGAGTTCTGATGAAGAAGTTCTCGACTCGTAATCTGATGGTCGCGGGTTCGAACCTCCGTCGCACCAAACATGCTCGCCCTTTCAGCCGTTATAATGTTTGGTCAATCACACTATTCACTGGTAAAAGAGTACCCCAAGAATTGGCGGTGGGTGATGATGACTAGCTATCTTCCCTCTAGTCTTATATTGCTAAATTAGGGGGGCTAGCGCAAGTAGCCCTCGTGTAGCTTTGTGCAAAATTCAAAACAAACTGATGAAGACATCGAAAACACTCCTGCAGTGAAGAAATAAACCTTCAAGAAAACTAACATGAATATTATTTTATCAAAGCAAATTTTACCACGATTTGTTTCTCTAAAAAAGTAAAATTGCAACTTTTTAAATAAAAAAAAATGTCAAGTATTGTCTGTAAAGAAGTAAATTACAAGGATAATCATCGTAGAAACATTGGTTCATTTTCATTCTTTACCTGCCTGATCTTTCCTGGGTAAGAACGAATAAAATCGGCTCGTGACGCAGAAGCAGATTTTATTTAAAAGTTGAAATACGTAATAAATAGTTGAAATAAAGGGTGTGCTTAGTGAACTTGTGGTTATAAGACGTTTTGATACACGTGTGTTCGAGATGATACAATGGATCAAAATGTCATTTCATCACCTGTTAATGAAACAGATCAAATGTTTCGACAACAAATTTAAAAAGTAAATAATTATAAAGATTATTCTGGGAATAATCCTGGCTTTTTCACTGCCAGGATTTTATACAAAGTTGTTTATTTTTATATTAAAACAAAACTGTACAATGTGTCATTTGGTTTGCTTTCTCTGGGTAAATCGAATTCTGAATTCTAGCGTTTTTACCCTTCCGTCTTATCATTGAATCAGAAGGGGTCAATTTCCGATTCTATAGGAGAAACATTATATATCGATTGGCCTGAAGACTTAAATATTTAATATCTTTCTACTCTGGTCTTGCAATAAAATGAAACAGTTACGAAAGGTTGCTCTAAAAAGTGTGTCTGAATTAAAATTATTTCTTCAAATTTCCAATATAAAGGTGAAAACCTCATTTTGGTTATGAACTGATTATTTGTAATTCAACACACAGCTACACAATAGGCTATCTGTGCTCTGCCCACCATTTGTACTGAAACCCGATTTCTAGCTGTGTGAGTCCGTAGACATATCGCTGTGCCACTGAGGTGGTGAAAGTGACTGAATTGAAAAAAAAAATATACATCCCTTAAAAATTGGAATAATAAGTTTACCTTTTAAAATAAAATAATTCAAAGTAATCAATTTTTAGGAATGTTTACTCGATTACTTTGTGTCGTTAATAATCTATCTTACCAAAGTTTATTTATACTAGTAAGTATAATTATCCAACACTAAAGAAACCAACTTCTAAAATTATTAACCTATGAACTTGTTTAACAATTTTTTCTTACCAGTTTCCTGAGAGTAACAAACAAAGTAATCTTATAGTACTGAAATAATCTATTATTCTGCTCAGAAAGGCGTGTGTGTGTGTGTGTGTTTTTTTCTTATAGCAAAGCCACATCGGGTTATTTGCTCAGCCCACCGAGGGTAATCGAACCCCTGATTTTAGCGTTGTAAATCCGGAGACATACCGCTGTACTAGCGGGGGGCTCAGAAAGGCCCAGGCTACTTCCAGCATCTGAGGCCCCTGGCCATATTTAAAAACCAAAAGAAATTAGACACATGAAAAAAATAAGACCATCTTTAGCTCGGAATAAAAAGGCTGAAATTTAATTTGAAGGTAGGCGCATAAAAAAACAAGTCACAAAACTTAACAAATGCCAAAAACAAAGCAATTGCCTAAATCTGAGGCTACCCTTGTGCATGACACTCGCTCGGGCCAAGTGGTTTTTCTGGCTCTGATTATGATTAACCTGGAAATTTCGGGTCAGATAATTTTCCAGTTCAGGGTGAATACTTCCACTAGTAAAGAGGTGAGGTTTCATGTAAAGTGTTACAAAAACTATGTTTAAATAGCTATTTTTCTTATAGACCTTTTCCACAGCAACAGACAAAATTATCCGATCACACAAAAACCGTAAAAAAAGAAAGGCTTTAAAGACATGGGCATTTAATATTTTTCTTCCAGAGTTTTCACCTACACTCATCTGACAACAAAATTTGTAAAAATATTGATATGATTTCAATTTTTAATTGCTTGTTTTTGTTTTTCGCACAAAGCTACTCGACAGCTATCTGTGCTAGCCGTCCCTAATTTAGCAGTGTAAGACTAGAGGGAAAGCAGCTAGTCATCACCACCCACCGCCAACTCTTGGGCTACTCTTTTACCAACGAATAGTGAGATTGACTGTCACATTATAACGCCCCCACGGCTGAAAGGGCGAGAATGTTTAGCACGACGGGGATGCGACCCCGCGACCCTCAAATTACGAGTCGCACGCCTTAACACGCTTGGCCATGCCGGGCCAATCAATTTTTAATAGAAATCGTCTTTGGGGAAACGTTTTTAAAATCACCAGGTGAAAATCCTTGATTAAGTTAAAATGGACATGGTCATTTGAATTCGTCGAGTGAAATAAAATAATTATTTCATAAAGTTTGGTTTTGAACTTCGCGCAAAACTACACAAGTGCTATTATCTGCGCTAGTCTTCCCTAATTTAGCAATGTAATACTAGAGGGAAGGCAGCTAGTCATCACCACCTACCGAATACTCTTGGGCTAATCTTTTACCAACGAATTGAGGGGTTGACCATAACTTACAACGCCTCCACGGCTGAAAGGACGAGCATGTTTGGTGTGACGGGGCTTCGAATCCGCGACCTTTAGATTACGAATTCAGTGCCTCAACCAGCTGGCCATGCCATTTCACAAAGAGGAACATGATAATTTTATTTTAGTTAACTTCTTATCAGCTGGATTTTGGTCAAAGGAAGAATTACGATTTAATGTTGTTAAAGAAGTAAATATATCTAACAACAGGTTCAAGAATTATCTAAGGAAGTGTGTAATTAAATTGTATGATGTGTGTATTCTTGTGAACAGCGCACTAACTGCTATAACTACCTAGACGAATCGAACCCCTGATTTTAGCCTTATAAATCCGTAGACTTGCTGCTGTTCCAACGAGGGACGGTCTGGTGGTCCCATAACATTCTGTGTAATCAATAACTTAACGAATTTTTTTTGTTTATTTCTGTATTTAGATTTTTGCACAATTTCTGCATCAGGAGTTTCGGTAACATTTATTAAAATGGCATAGCCATATAAAAATCTATATAAGATTGAACCGTTTTGTTATGAAATCATGAGTAACATTTTTAAATTGCATCCTCCCTATATTTAATGAAATCTGTTATTTCATCTAAAGTGATACACAATAAAACAAGACAACACTAATTTATTTGTATATATTTATGTCTTTAGTTACTACAACAATATTATATTCATCAACTCGTAAATTTGATGAGTCAAGTGGCAGTACTTAACTGTAAAATATTTATCATATTTAACGCAATTCGAGTTAAATTAAAGGAAAGACCCGTTATGTGACAAAAACGCTAGTTATAAATTATAATCCCGTATTTTATGGCAATTTTTTCCCCAACGAAACCATCAATAAAGCATATTTTTCTAATGTATATCCTTTCATCCTATTCAAAGCTTGTCGAGCGTCAAGTCTTTAGAATTAACACTGTGACAGATTTTTCCCAAGAGCCTCAAATTAACGATCAGATTTCTTTTTTGTGAGAAAGAAACCACAGTGTTGGAATTCTTAAACAAAGCTACATTCACTTACCTCCTACGATTCAAGAATAAAGTAAGCTGTAGTTTATTCTGTCAGTCGGGTATACCGTATGCAAGAAAACATGCAAAATGCACAGAGGACACACTAATCCGTTCACAGGTTTCGGTACACTTAATTCTTTTAGAATTTAATCCTGTTGAACAGTTGACTTAGGAGTTTATGATGGTATTGAATGAAAATAATAGCTGTGAGACACATAATAATTTCATTCGCTCTGATTAGAGTAAGTGGAAAATAGTCTCTCTCTCTCTCTATATATATATATATTCTTCTCTTGCTTGTGTTAACTTGAATATTTGTATTAACATTTAAAACTGTTATTGCTTTAATATTCACCAGTTATAAACTTGTACAACATCATACTTTCAGTTATTTCTCTTTCTGTATTTATTGTACAATCCAGTCATACTTTTTTATTTTGTATTCCAACGAAATTATATAATTTAGTTTGAAAGTTTTCAGTGAGTTTAAATTTGTACATTCGGCTTACTACGATGAAATTACCTTTTGTCTTAGAAATCAGCTTTCACAAATCAAGTGACTGAAAACTGAAGACACGCAGTCAAACAAATTAGGCACGTTTTGATCACTTTTATGTCTCAGATTTTGTTTTGGCTACGTTGAGCAAACACAGAGTTAATTCCACGAATCATGTCCGATGCTTTTTCGGCAATCATAATGATTGGAGCGTTTGTATTTCCAGATACGATGGTTGGCATTACAGATCCGTCCACCACGCGTAGACCTTTCACGTGTTTCACCCTAGAGTGGAAAAAGGAATACACGTGTTAGAATATCGTTTGCATTCCTCGTGGATGAGCAAAGTGTATAGTTAAAGATATTTAGTGTCTGATTACGAAGTGTATCTTTACAATACAATAAAAATCTAACGGTTTAAAAGTCATATCGAATATATATATATCTGTGCACAATGTCTCTTACAACTGTAGATTGGTTATTCATTATAAAATATGATACAGCATAAAATAAACCTGTTTATATTTTAAAGTTATTATATATAAACATTGTAATACACAATACAATGGTTAAGCAACATGTTTATGTTGAAAATATATCTTTATGTTGCATTCCAAGTTTCAACTGAAACAAACCACAAAACACCTCCAAATAGTCATACCGCAAATTTGAAAAGTAATATAAAAATAATTAATCAAACCTTACTAATGTGATTAATATATCTGATATATATCTCTTTTCCTAACGCTACGTTCCAAGAATGGCTTTTGTGTTATGCAGCTTAGCAATAAAAGTTGAGTTTTTAACTACTTAAGGAGGTCATTGAAGTTTTTTCCCGTATAATCATTGTGCAATGTTATAGAGTAGTTTAACTATTAATAAATGTTATACAGTAGTTTTTAATTATTATAGAATGCTATAGAAATGGTTTTCTTAACTATTGTGGAATAGTATAGAAATATATTTTTTAAAACTTTATGGGATACCGTAAAATATTTAGTAACTATTATGAGATGTTATAGAAATATTTTTAAAACTATTATAGGATGTTACAGAGTGTTTTGTGAAACTATTATTGGTTTGTATGAAATGGGCTCGTTCAATGGGAAAAATCTTCACGGCTAATTAGCGAACCTGAGTGCTTTGTTGTACTGAATCTACTGCATAGAAACCCAAACACTTATGCAACAATCGAAATCATTGTGTCGACTTCATATCTTTTTGTTTTTATTTATCACTAGTTTATATGGAAATTGCCATGGAATTTTTTAAAAGGGCATTCGGTTAATAAATAAATGAACATCAGATATTGATTTAAAACACAACTCTAAGTCGCAATATCCAGAAAACTACGAGACAATGCTTGTTATAATATAAAAACATAATTTAGCTAAATATACTGAGGTTGAATACTTTATATTAAAACGTTTTTGAAACTTCACCACGTCGTCATAATCCATGTCGCCACGTTCGGTGTTAATTTACTTGACTGCTGTGTACCTTGGCCATGACCTTGCAGTGCTATTTCTACTACAAAGGCTCTGTAATAAGACTGTCATGTCAAAAATATATCATTGCTTTCTGCAAGATACAGGATTTTTCAGCGCCTGTTTCAACAGCTTGATTGCACATAGATCCAAGGGAGACTTGACCAATACGCCTTTATAAGCAATTGCAATAATACCCATTTCATTCTCCCTGCTTGAGATATGCAATGCTTGAATGATTATGTTGCACGCTGTTGCTTGAAACACGTGCACAGATTTTACCAGTGATTGTTTTTTTCTGTTTGTGGGTTCTCACCTGTTACAGTGCACCCCACTTTGCTCACCACGGCTGGAGTACGAGGTATTGCAGGTTTCTTAGTGGTACCCAAAGTTGATTCATTGTCCTTTGTTTTCCAGTGTTCTTAAGCATAAGGAATATGTCCATCTTGTCAGTTTTAAATCATCAACCTCAATCTATTTTTATTATCTGAGTGCATAAATATTGTGCGTTGGAAAGAATTGTTACGTACTATTTCCAAAATCCAAAATGCCAAGTAATATCAAAATGTAGTTTTGATAAATGCCGTTCCATCGTGACTTTATATCGGCTATGCTTGCCATGTAACTTGTCGATTTACACATATTTATTTCTTCTGGATGATGGATCTTTATCCAGCAGAATATCTACCCAGAACCTGATATAATCCATAAACGGTTGACTTAAGTTTCACAAGACAAGAATGCCGATGAGTAGGTTTATTCTGGGTGTAACAAAATCGTAAACTTTTTCTCGTTGTTTACTTAGCATACTGAAAGCTTATAACAACACACACTGTTTTATTAAAGATCTAAAGTTAATGGTAGAAAGCAAACTTATTATATTATAAAACTATTTGGATAGGTTTAGGATTAGCATAGTGTAAGACACCGGTCTATTTATTTGTTCAAATATTTAAAATGCCGTCCTTTCTGCGAGTTTAAAAAAAAATGTTTAATTATATATAAATGTCGAATATGTGTTCAAAAGTAGTTAAGTCTCCAAAGGTACGACTGTTAAATAAGTAATGCATATATATGTATGTGTATCTTAAGTTTCTTATCGAATAGTGTAAGTAAATATAAAACATTTAGAATCTACAGATGACTCAAGACACGAAACTCTAGCACATATTCGGCCTTGATCTGTAAATGTATTATAACATGGTTGATAAGAAAACGTAGGTATTCAACTTCTGTGATTTATAATGACCATAAGCATCGTCTTACTGTTCTTTGTAAAGAATGATTCATGTCAGTTTTGACAAACTTTATTGCTTATTGGCAGATGTAAACGTTTACTTACAGCTTGGTCTTTACATATGGCTGTCATCATAATATTTTAGTTTTTCATATAAATTAAGTTCAGGTGGGTATCGTGTTGTAAATATTGACTTACTATAAGCAAAAATTATCAATATAGTTACTAGCCAAGGCTTAAAGTGACACAAATATATTTCAGCTAAAAATTCAATTTTCTGAGTTTATCTTGAAGTGCTGTAGCGATATGTAAATGAAAATTATAACATTAAAAATGTGTGTTTATTTTGTTAGCGACGTATCTATACAACATTCAGAATATATAAAAATGTTCATTTGGTGTTTTACAAGAAAAATACGCAAGTTAAGCAAATAATTTTGCAACTTTTAAAGACACATATAGATCGAAAACAATGGGTAGCTTACATAAGAAAAAACAGTACTGAGGTAATTAACCAAGAAAAATGGAAGTGGGGAAGAGCTGAGGGTCTCTGTAACCCACCTTAGTTGTGGATCTACAACAGTAGTAGGATCATGAGGATTTCCCATTTTGCACGTGCCTACAGGGTGATAAATGGTTGACGTAATGGTTCGCGCAAGGCAAGCCAAGTATTCATCACTCCACTGAACGTAGCCCTCGCAGCCTGGAAATACATTAGGATTGATTCGAGCTCCATACTTCCGGAAACCTGGAGTATCTCCCAGGGCCAAACATATTTTCAGTGCTAGTCAGAAAATATAGATTTATCGTGTTAAGTAATTCATGAGAGCTGGCATTTTAGTGTTATTAGTAGTAAATGGTATATATGTGTTCTTTTAAATAAATAAGGTAGGACATGTCTACGGTTATATACGAAAATTTCTATAAACAGTTTTCTCCTCTTCAAATCAGGTGTGATTCATAATGTAAAAACAAAGCAATATTTCACTTTAACACAAAGTTTTGTTCACATTTTAAGATATTGAACCGTTATTTTAAGCTGGGGTGTAAAATTACCAATAGTTTCTCATCACAGCAAGTTACCTACACGGATCAGAAATAAACACTACTGAATATAACTAATTTAATGCAACATTAATTCAGATTTTTAAATATAATGTTTGTTTAATTTTTTAAAACCTTCTTATGTAGCTTCTTAATCAAAATATTGTTTCGAAAGTAAGTTATATTCCACTGTCTCTTTAATGTTAGTTTTAATAAAAGTACTGATGAAAATGTTTAATGTAAGAATCTGAATTAATTAATGAGAAAAGACGATCCATGAATTTTTTGTATGAATGTTTGGATTTTGTAAAACATTCATCATGAATCAAGATATCATATCGTTCTGTGTTTACCCTTAAATTAAAATTAAGTAGTTAAAGCGAGTAGAAATATAACATTGCGTCATCTTTTCTGACACTCGGAAGAAGATTGAACTTCATCACATTGTGGTGTCGAACTTGAAGAACACATTGTAAATTTGTATTTTACATTTTATTTGTTTTTATTTATTCAGTTATTATAAAGTTAATAAGATAAATCAAATCTGTGTGTTTTCCATAACCCTACCTTAACAGAATTCCACTATATAATAATGTTTAGTAAGAGTTCATTTTTATGGTTTTAAATTTCGCGCATAGCTATATGAGGGCTATCTGCGCTAGCCGTTCCTTATTTAGCAGTGTAAGACCAGAGGGAAGGCAAATAGTCATCACCACCCACCGTCAACTCTTGGGTTATTCTTTTATCAACGAATAGCAGGACTGACCGTAACATTATAACGCTCCCACGGCTGAAAGGGGGAGCATATTTGATTTGACGGGGATTCAAACCCGCGACCCTCAGATTACGAGTCGAGCGCCTAAACCATCTGGCCATGCCGGGTCGTTTAAAAAGAGTTCATTTGGTTCTTTTTATATTAAATACAAAACTTAACATATGGTCTATTTGTGATGTACCAACTGAGGACACCGAACCACAAGTTTAGCGATATAATCCTTAATATTTTTACTTTTAAAAACAGTATTGGACTAACATTTCGAATGTGCTAAAATTGTTTGAAACGGATAATAAATATAAATAGAAAAGAACTTTAAAAAACACAAGTTGAGAACAATGACTTTTCTTGAAAAAGTATTAAACAATTATAGTTAAAAGGCTAATTGATTATTTTATTTTTAGGCATTAACGCAGGTTATTTTTTGTTAGTCTCAAAACAGGTTTGAATTACTGCATATTCATAAATAAAGGCAAGGTGTTTAATAGTACTTGAAAACAAATATATTGCACTTAGACAGTTTTAGGAAATAAAACTATGTCTAAAATTTTATTGTAAAGGGAAATTATCTTGCTCCAAAGTGTTTTCAAAAGGTTTTATTTAGACTCAATTTCAGGGTTTATTTGCAGCTGTAAATTACTTACAATCCACCATGGTGAAAACATCTCGCTCATCTGTGAGATAACGTGGATCAATGATTGGAGGATCGTATGGATTACTTGAGCGTAGTTTGATAAAGCCCCGACTCCTGGGCCTTAATAAAACAGGAAATAAAGAAAAAGAATCTTTCTCCAGGAACTCCAAATAGACTTTTTGCCATAACTAAAAAATAAAAAAGATATACTGTGGAACAAAAATCATATATTTTTTTTAAATTCCCATAAATACTTTTGTTTGTTTTTAGAATTTCGTGCAAAGATACTCTAGGGCTATCTGCGCTAGCCGTCCATAATTCAAGAGTGTAACACTAGAGTAAAGGCAGCTAGTCATCACCACCCACCGCCAACTCTCGGGCTACTCTTTTACCAACGAATAGTGGGATTGACCGTCACATTATAACGCCCCCACGGCGGGGAGGGCGAGCATATTTGGCGCGACGCGAACCCGCGACCCTCGGATTACGAGTCGCACGACTTACGCGCTTGGCCATGCCGGGCCCGATACAGTTACGACAGAAAGTGTTCGTACCCCTGCGTCCCGAGAAGTTTTTTTGCTCATAACTTAAAAAGTATCACGATTAGGCTAATAGACTTAAATTTATTATAAATATTATATTAACACACATCTACATACATTTTAATGTAAATTAAACGACAAATAAACTGTTTATAAACAAATAACCAGAAATAGGAGAAGCAGAAAGTGTTCGTACATTTCAGTAAGTGTGAAAAAACTGAAATTCCCGTAAAATGTTTGTGTAGTTTGGCGAACAAACTACATTATACCATTCCAGAACTAGACACTGGGTTCATAATTATTAAAATTTAGCCAGCAAAAAATGTACTTCTGGCAATTTAGCCAGAATATCCTGTTCATCATGACGAACAGAAAACAACTGTCCAGTGATTTAAAAAACCGAATTATTGTAAAATACAAGTCTCGTGTGTCTCTTTTTGGTATTACTACACAACTGGAAGAGTATTCTTTGGTCAGACGAGACTAAAATCGAGTTTTTCCGCCACAATAATGTTCGCTATATTTTCCGTAAGAAGGGGGAACGAAATTTTCCAAAGAACACCGTCCCTACAGTTAAATACGGAGGTGGTTCGATCATGCTATGGGGTTTCTTCAGCTCTTCTGGTGTAGGCAGCCTTCACCGTGTCAACGGAATCATGAAAAAAGAAGAGTACGTTGATATATTAGGCACTTATATCAAGAATAATGCTCGGAACTTGCGGCTTGGGCGTCGTTGGATCTTCCAGCACGACAATGACTCTAAGCATACATAGAAATATGTGCAATCCTGGTTGTAGAGGAACCATATAAGCGTTTTGGAGTGGCCATCGCAGTCACCCGGTCTCAACCCAATTGTAAACGTTTGGCATGAGTTGAAGACCAGGGTTCATCAGCGTCATCTGAAAAACTTGCAAGAGTTGGAGGCCTTCTGTTAAGAAGAATGGAAGAAAATACCAGTCGAGTACTGTCAAATGACCATGGAGGGGTATGAGGAGAGATTGCACCAAGTAATTCACCTGAAAGGCTATACAACTGACCATTAAAGTGGACACAAACACTTTCTGCCCCTCCTATGTTTGGTTATTTGTTTATAAACAGTTTATTTGTTGTTCAATTTACATAAAAATTTATGTAGATATGTATTATTGTAATAATTATAATATACTATACTTTAATTTTCCTAATCATGATACTTTTTAACTTATAAGGAAAAAACTACTCACGACGCAGGAGTACGAACACTTTCTGTCATAACTGCACTACCATTCCTTATTTGTTTTTTTGTTTTCATCGTTAAGATTAATATACTTCATATGTTTTGTTTCATGAAAAAAAGTAAATATTAGCGAATTGGAAAAGGAAAATTACTTAGTCGCAAAAATATTTCGTTAAACGTTTTTTTTCTTTTAATGTAAAATATTTATATTTTCTAGAAAATGCATCCTACATTTGATAATATCCCTATAATTGCAGAACATTGCAAGAATTAATACGTAAAATAGACAATGGTTGTAATTATAGTGGAATTAATTTGTTAGTATTGGTACTGAATTACATATTTTAAACTATAACTGCACCATAAGTGATACGTGTACTAGTCTACAAGACTCTCTAAGAATAAACTTTCTCAATTAGAAGTGCTGCCAGAAACGTCGCTCTATGAGCGACTGTTTATGCCAGTAATTACTAATTGTAATAGTCATACCTCATTAACAAAAAGTGTCAAAAAATTAACATTTTCTAATTTTTTTTCTTTCTGTACTATAAAAGTGTTAGAGTTGTGCTCTTTAGTCATGTGTAACTTACTGCATCAAAATGATTCAATGTACAGAGCTCAAAATTTTCATACATTTTACTGATACAAACTGTAATGTTTTTTATATATTAAAAGCGCTACCATTTGGTGAAAAAAAAAATAATATTTTTTTTAAAACCTGCAGACTTTTAGGACTACATTTAAAAATTACACCAATAAAGATATGACCAAACTCTCACGTGCAATCCTAGTGAAGTCGTATTCTTGTTGTGAGGACAGTACTTTTATTTAAAATTGTGTTATATTATAAAAAAGTTCTTGTTGGACATACCACTGCTGTGTTTCTAATTGTCTAAATTTTGAATACCCCAAGTATGACATTTTTGAGGATTTTTGTATCTGCGATATCTAACAGATAGCACCACACTTCATAAGCCTCGATCATCATTTCTTGTTTACATTGAAAAAAATAGTAGTGATACATTCTGAAGTCAAATTCTATTTTAACACATATTTTTTGTAGCATGTAAAGATGGAAACAATTAAAATTAGCAATAAGTATGTAGTATATGAATATGCATACCTCATCGTTAATACCTTGAGATCCGCGAAATACGTGACCAGCATCAGCACCGTAACTTCCAGACAGAAAGTGGACCTCAACATCAGGGAAGTCGTCAGAAGAATTAGCATATTTGGTTTTAATGAAACCTAATCCTTCCACTCCTCCCAAGAGAGTTAATGGACCTATTAGTAAAAAGACGAGGTCATAATCACAAAAAGCAAAAAAAGTACAGAATAATTAGTTTTTTAAAATAATATTTCATTAAATTATGGGCGTAATTCTCCCATTGGTTGGTTCTTAATGAAGCAGGGAAAGGATAATACATAATGAAGAAGATACAGTACTTTTTCACGTGCAAACAGCGCGGCATGGCCACGTGGTTAGAACGCTCGTCTTGTAATTTGACGGCTCGTCAAACATGCTCACTTTCAGCCGTGGGGGCGTTATAATGTGACTGTTAATCCCGCTATTAGTTGGAAAAATAAAAACCCAATAATTGACGGTGGGTAATGATATCAGACTAGTGTTTTCCCTCTAGTTTTACACTGCTAAATAAGGGATGGTTAGCACAGATAGCCCTTGTGTAGCTTTGCGAAAAATTCAAAACAATCACCTTATAATCTTTCTCATATTCGACATTTTTCTCCAATAATAGTGTTAGACGACTGTTGGCCTTCGCATGCACCTTTTATTAACTGTAACCAAGAGTCTGTAAAACTATAACATTTTAAAGGAAACTGAACAGACACATTAGTGTAAACCATCATGAAATGTATAACACGAAAGTCACCTGGTAAGAAGTAAGACGTGAAGCATCAGACAAAAAGAAGTATTTAAAAGGCATAAATGTACTTATATTTACACTGATGAAAAAGATCTCAATCTAAAACATTGTTGTAACTTAAAAAGAACGGTTTCTAAAATCACTGAATTTCATAATAAAATACATTATCACGTAATACGTATTTATCAATAACTATATAGTTTTATACTAATTAATTGTCAGTTATATAGAAACTAGGATCATAGCTTATATGAGGTATTATTCTGTAGTGGTCAATTTACAACTGTATCTCGCCATTTGATTGGTCATTTCAGTAAGAAAAAATTGCATTGCTTTTCTTCTAAGCAAAAGAGATAATTTGCAACGCATTATTTACAAAACCATATGGGTTTCGATGCAATGGTTGCACCTAGCACAATATAGTTCCCGGGTTTTTAAGTAGTCACGATTTTTTTTTTTTCCCCTGAATGCCACCCTTCATTGACATTTCACTGAGTTCAAGAAAATATCTCTAACGGAGTGAAAGCTTTTTGGTTTGGTTTATTTTGAATTTCGCGCAAAGCTAATCGAGAGCTATCTTCACTAGCCGTCCCTAATTTAGCAGTGTAAGACTAGAGGGAAGGCAGATAGTCATCACCACCCACCGTCAACTCTTGAGCTATCTTTTTGCCAACGAATAGTGGGATTGACCGTCACATTATAACGCCCCCACGAAAACTTTTTGACAGTTGTTATTTCTATACGAAGAATCAAAGGAGAAATATTCAATTCAAAACAATTTACTTCACATAGTAAAATAAAATTATACATGTATATAATATAGATATAAAAAAATATATAAATTGAACAACGTGCGTTTTTTCTTGTAGTAAAGCCGAGAAGAATCAAACCCTTGATTTTAGCATCGTAACTACGTAAACTTACTACTGTCCAGCGGGGGACACATCAACCAACAACAAATATATATATATATATACGCTACAACACGTTTCTCTCTTTATGTGTTTTTTTTTCATTCGTACTTCTACTTCTGAAATATTTATTTCAAACACTTGATGAATAAAGTCCTGTTATTTCGTGAAATTCCTTCACAAAAAGAAATATTTTAAAACACATAAAGACTGTCGGATTGATGTTGATTTTAGGAGGTGCAAAAAGAAAGGAATAATTTTCTGTACATACAGAATGTAACAGAGAAACAGAGAGACAAACAACTGATATATTATATAGTCCGTGTAACGTCAGAAACACTGTGCCATTTGGGTCTGAAGAAAAATCTCTAAATTGATTGTATCATTTGGATTATTTTCAACCCAGTTAGGTTTTATTTAAAAAAAAAAACAGGCCACTTAACTGTAGATTCATGGAGTTATAACTATAAAATCCATGATTTGATCCTTTGTGGTGGACAACGCAGATAACTAATTGTGTAGCTTAATGTTAAAAAAATAGCAACTTGAAAATGGCTTCAAATATTTTCATTATTTAGATAATTGCCAATGGAGTTATTCCAAATTCACTATTATTTTTTATTTATATTTGAAATCACTGGTGTAAACATTAATATTTTAAAATACAGAACGATTACGGAAATCCAAGCGTAAAGACTGAGTCTTGAGTGTAGTGTCTCTTACTTCTAAAAACCTTATACACATTGATCAAATAACAATTTAATTATACAAAGTTGATTAAAAGAAGAAGAGAGAACAGACGAAGTGAACTTACCATCAGAAAAGGCAAAATACCGGAAAATATTCTCAGCAGTAAAAATTCGCGACTGAACAGCAGAGACAGGGTAATCTACAAGATAAGCGAGGACTCCGGGGTAAATGTGATCTTGAAGGTTCAGGCCTACAGGTAGATCTGCTAGAACCGGAATCTTTTCAAGAAAAAGATTGACTTTATTAAGTTTCTTTTTTCTTCAATTAAATAAAGTGTATCATCAAATACTTTATGATTAATGGAATATTTTATATCTTCGTAGTAAAAAAACAAAACAAAAAAGAAAGTGTAAACAGTGCTCGGCCCGGCATGGCCAGGCGGGTTAAGGCGTTCGACTTCTAATCCGAGGGGCGCGGGTTCGAATCCCTCTAACACCAAACACGCTCGCCCTTTCAGTCGTGGGGGCGTTATAATGTGCGGTCAATCCCACTATTCGTTGGTGAAAGAATAGCCCAAGAGTTGGCGATGGGTGGTGATGACTAGCTGTCTTTCCTCTAGTCTTAGACTGCTAAATTAGAGACGGCTAGCGCAGATAGCCCTTGAGTAGATTTGCGCGACATTCAAAAAACAAACAAACAGTATTTATTTACTATAAGAATAGTAAAGCCAACTTAACAAGCTCAGACTCAGTTCCTAAGAAAATAATAAGTACATTTTTCGAAAACATTGTTACAGTTTCAGTATTTTTATTCTGTCTCTTTTTCATGGTCCACAATATTCTATATACTTTATGCGTACTGTATTTGCCAGTGTTTGCTGATTTGTGGCTGTACTATCATTTTAGTTATATCTTTTATTAAAAAAAAGTTGAATGCTTTACATGTTTTCCACCTGGTTTTCAGGATGTTATATTTAGTAACTACAAAATTGTTTAGAGCCCGGCATGGCCAGGTGGTTAAGGCACTCGCCTCAAAATCTGGTGGTCGCGAGTTCGAGTTTCCCTAACGCCAAACATGCTCGCCATTTCAACTGTAGGGACGTTATAAACTCACGGTCAATACGACTGGTAAAAGAACAGCCCAAGTAGTTTGGCGCGAAATTAAAAAAACAAAACAAGACTGTTTAACACATTTACTGTGATTTTAACGGTTCGTTGGGTGTGAAAACGGATTAAAGAAGTGAATAACAATTACTAGCTTGTGTAATGTTCATATTGTTCATGACAATTATCATTTCATTTCGATGTTATACCATTAGATAGCGCTAAGATAAAAACAGGAAATAGTAGTAAATTTTGAGAGACCAATCAATGAATGTAAAATTTGTCAAGTAAGAAACAACTTGTGTATATTATTTCAGTTTCGGATTAAAAAAACAGTATGAAACAGCTTCTATTTAAAAACAGTTCAAAATGTACTTCATTAAATTTGTATTATATGAAAATCATAACCTAAGTATTTCCTTCAGTGTTACTTAGGTAAACTTAGGTTTTAATGACAATCAAGCGCGAATTTAAGAATATTACAAATACCATTTTATATCTCGACAAAATCAAGTACTTTACTTTCAATACAACATAACACCAGCTTTTAAAACTGTCAGGGCTTTGAATAATTTAACCTCAAATTTAAAACAATCTAAATATTTGTCTGCAACTGTTTTCTTATGACGTCTCATACAAATGAGCGATCGTACAGCTCTAAATACAAAACCTTCCTCTGCAATCCTAAAGCTTACGTTTCTTTACTTACCCCAAGGTTCAAAAGGTTATCCTTTGGTCCAATTCCAGATAACATTAAAAGTTGAGGAGTATTGATGGTTCCAGCTGAAAGAATGATTTCCTTCCTAGCGTAAACTGTGTGAGATAAGCCTAATCTATCAAACTGAATAGCTCGAGCTATCAAGTTTTCGTCGAAAAGAATCTGTAGGAAAAGGGGTTATTTAATAGACATAAAGCTAAGCAATATAACAAAATAACATTTAATAAACTGACAACAAGTGTAAATTGATTGAAAGAAAAGGAACCATAACATTAAAGCCACAAAGACGATCGTGTGGTCGACAAACTGTTCAGTAAAATCTGTACAAACGGCTACTGATGACTTTCATGTTTATTATTCATATCAGACATGTTATTATAACACACGCTTAAAGTTACAAGTAACGTTTACTTAAGTTTCAAGTGCATTGAACTATTATGAAAGAAAAATTGATAAAATCTTTAAGAAAACGTTTATTATAAAATGCCTTTAAGAACTATTAATACTTTATATTTCCTTCAAAATTCCCTAATTTTGGTACCAATTATTTCATAATTATTAGATTGTAAAGTCTACACTACAACGAATTTATCAAAGTTATTTTGTTTTGGCATATTTACCCAAAAATGCCCAATGACTATATGCATTAGAAATAATATGGATAATAAATAGCATCTTCTGCCACAACATACGAAAATTAATCTTTCTTTCTGTTTTTTCTTTTTTGTGACATTATTGGGCCCGCAGGACCATGCCAACGCCTTCTTCGGCGATAATGTTTAAATTATTTCACAGTTATTGCATGTACCAAGCTGTCTTACGACATTATTACTGTCTTATCGGAGATAACCTATCAAACGTTTATTCAAGTTATAGGCACTCTGTCTATTATAGATCGCATTTTAATAACAATCAACTTCCTTTTCCCTACCCCCACCGGACTTTGACTTTACTGTGATTGCTTTATCCACCACCAACAGGAATTCTTGTTTTCAATTGGCTAGTACTGATCACATAGAAGAAACACCACTTCCATTAAAAATGTATTCAGCGTGGCAATCTGGGAGTTGTCAATATGCACTGCTGTTACATGCATAATTTAATATATTTCATAAAGCTTTCGTAGCGTAATTTCATACAAATACCATTGAAAACTATTTGCAATCTAATCGTGCATTTTCAGGTTCTCGTACAGTGAATAGAACTAGTATAGAGTAAAACATAAGCTGTATTACATTGTTTTCTTTGTAAAACCTTGTTCATATGAATTGTAATAAACGTATTTCATTTGATTAAAATTAATTATTTTTATTCAAGGTTGGAATTTATTTGTATGTGGAGGCAGCTGTAAAAGTATGTGTATTTATCACAATTCTAAGTCCCCCAATAAAAGAGGACGCAGCTGCGAATCACAGAATCAAGCGAAGCAAAGCGAGCGACGTGTTCCTGATCGATGTTGAACCTTTGTACGCGCACTAGTTTCCATGCTATTTTAATAGCAGTGTTTGCGCGGTTCTATCTACAGGTGGCGGCTACGTCACTCACAAAAATAGGATGTTTCTGAAAGTGTAAGGTTAGGTACGTAGAGTTTTTGTAGCATGACATGAAAGTATACATGCAGAGCTCTCGTAGCGCAAAAAACACGCAATAAACAAACGGTAAAATACTAATAATAAATATAAAATATACAGCTCATTTCATAATGTTATCGCCACAGTTTTTTCTTCTAATTGGTCTTGCAATACATGACTTGCATGCTCTGACTGCAAGCCATTGATATATATATATATATATCGATAAACATAAATTGTCTACCATCTAACCACGACACTTTTTGCACTATCACAAACAAAATTATTGTACACAAACACACACACGTTATAATTTCTTCTTTGTTGCCATAACAGTATGAGAAATGTTTTTCAAGGAATCAAGTTAACGGTGCAATGAAAATCCAATAAGGTAAAAAGCTCACCTTTATTAATATAATAGTACAACAAAAATTCAACAAGGCAATGAACTGACATTTGTTGACTTAAACGTGTAATAAAAGTCCAACAAAGGAACTAAACACTTTTGATTTAGCGGTGGAACAAAAATCTAACAAAACAACTAACTAGCCTTTGTTGACATAAAAATGCAATAAAAGTTCAACAAGGCAACAAACTCACTTTTGTTGATTTAACAGTGTAATAATTTAAAAACAAAGCAACAAACTCACCTTTGTTGATTTAACAGTGCAATAATTTTAAAAAAGGCAACAAACTCACCTTTGTTCATTTAACAGTGCAATAATTTCAAAAAGGCAACAAACTCACCTTTGTTCATTTAACAGTGCAATGATTTTTAAAAAAGGCAACAAACTTACCTTTGTTGATTTAACAGTGCAATAATTTAAAAAAGCAACAAACTCACCTTTGTTGGTTTAATAGTGCAATAATTTAAAAAAGGCAACAAACACACCTTTGCTCATTTAACAGTGCAATAATTTTAAAAAAGGCAACAAACTCACCTTTGCTCATTTAACAGTGCAATAATTAAAAAAGGCAATACACTCATCTTTGTTGATTTAACAGTGCAATAATGTAAAAAAATTACAACAAACTCACCTTTGTTGATTTAACAGTACAATAATTTAAAAGAGACAACAAACTCACCTTTGTTGCAAAAGCAAATATTACAATATCTATGTTTGATCGTCCTTTAGTTGGTTTTAAAAAGGCCTTAGAGGTGCTGCAACGTGAACCTCGGCGTATTGTGCCTTGTGGAATAGCAAATCCTAAAATACATGTACAAATTCAGATACAAAAAATCAAGAGAAGGTTCATTGTCATTTATCAAACATTTCTCCTCCAGTTTTACGTTACCAAACATGTATATCAGCGCAACTGTGTTTTGTATAAATACCTGCAATAACCCAGTACAATTAATTATACTGAAATATATATATGAAAGAATGTAGCTGATACTAAATAACTGATTTTTTTTATATATAATAAAGCTACTGCTAATGGTGAAATCCTCAGAAAAATATTATACTAAGCTTTGAGTTGTTTTGGATGTATAACAAGTTCATATTCAGATAAAACACATTATATATAAATATCTTTATGTCAGAAGAATATTGCTTGTAAAATTTATCGCAGCGAATGCCTCTGTGAATATCATGGTGGCTCGTGTTCTGTCATAATGCTGTTTTATAACGTGCTCTTGGTGGCATTATTCTAATTGGGCAAAAAGGCCTTTTCTAGATATAAATATATATAAACACAAGAAATTTACGTCTACACCCATAATTCATCTGTTTATAAGTACCTGTTTGAATGGGCCCATTGAGGTCAATATTTGGATATCCTAGACTGCTTCCTCCTGCAACAAAGGCGTGTGCCAGAGGAGTGGCGTAAGGAGGCGTCGATACAGTGAGGTAACCTCCTTTTCCGTGGTATCCTGTATTGCGGTTGAAAACAAACAAACAAAATATAAATAGTAAAAATTATAAAAGTATATATGATGCTATATCTGAAACAGCACTCTCTTCATAAGTATATTTCTTTTTCTGCATTATATATACCCTCTGTATCAATTTCCCCTGTTAAGTTAGTAAGAAAAAAGATTTGTTTGTTATGCCTGTGTTATTCCCTATTAACTATTTCTGCTTAGTAAATGAAAACATCTTGTTTTATTCCCGTATTATTCAGTATTAACGCTTTCTGCTTAATAGGTGAAAACATCTTGTCTCATTCATGTTTTATTCTGTATCAACGCTTTTTTTTTACTTGGTGAGTTAAAAACATCCTGGTTTATAGCTGTTATTTTCTGTTAAGCATCTGTATAAAGTTATATAAATGACATATATTTTAAACTTATGCAATGTATATTATAAAAAAACGTATTTTAATGGTGTCTTTATATTTTATATTAAATCACCGTTATTGGCGATGGAAGGATCTCGATTGTCTTCGCTCTTGAGGAAATAGGGGAAAACCTCTCTCCAGTTCCACCCATAGGCACCATAATCTCTTTCCCAGCTATCATAATCTCGAGGATTTCCTCTAATGTAAAGCATGTAGTTGAGGACACTAGACCCACCAAGAACTTTCCCTCGAGGCCATCTGCTTCTCTATTGGATAATTAAAATAAATTTGGTTACATTTCTAGCCGATATATTAAGAATAGAAACTTAGTAATAGTACTCATTCTCTGAAAAGAATTTAAAACATTCTAACACGTAAACATGATCCCAGTTATGTGGTAATAAATAATTACGTGAGCACACTTGAAAAAGAATATAGAGATACTGCAATGATTCCCGCCAAATTAGAGAGATGGAGGAACAACACACGAAGGGTGGAACTTTTGGGCGAATTTGGGATACTGTCACAACTGTTACAAATGATGCAAGGTCACAGTTACAACGTTTCTTTGTAGGTATAAACATTCCTACATCATATTAAGAACTGCAGCTTTCTCTCTGTTTTAGATTAAGAGAAATAATTAATCAAGATTTGGAACAATTAATTTCTCTTCTTGTTCTTTGCTATGTTGAAGAGGCAAAGCATATAACAAACACTAAAGGAGGTATTGGTAGAAAAGTTCCTCTGGTATATATTTACGTGAAATAGGAGTTGGCAACTGTAGCTGTCTGTTAATGTTATATATGTATTTATGTATATATTGATGAATTTTAATGGTGAATTGTTCTCCACAGCCACTAGAATAAAACTGATGACTTAAAGTCAGGTGAGAAACTTGAAATAAGATAATGTGGTTACGAGTGCAGCTGATAGTTCCCTTTGATAGCTGGGAGTCACAACTGAATGGATGTTTATTTCAACATTTGTTAACGTAATAAACACAAATAAAAAGTAGTGATATATCATCAAACATTTTATAAGCACAAAAATAGTCAACTTAAAATAAAGGAGTTAGCCATATAAATTTGTCATCAAAACGTCTCGTTATATAAAATGGAAACCCTCTAAAGATATAATGTAGAATGGGTAAATTAAACAACAAAACATTTGGGAAACTTGGCCCACTGTTGGTATTTACACTGTTGCTTGTTCTAGTTTCAATAGAAGGGGTAACTCAGTGTTACCCACATTTTTTCTTATTTAATTTACTTACTCTTATATTACATTCTTTAATGGTTTGTTCTTTTATGGAGTATAGATCATTTTTTTTCATATTACATCTTTGTATGGCTGAAACTTTTATTTTGACTTGGCTATTTTGGTACATCGAAAATGGTTTAGTAAGATTTTATGATGGTTGAATATAAAAATCAAACATTTTTTTCGGATTTATATTAACAATATTTGGCAGGTATAATATTTAAGTTCCTCCATTTTCATGAGATATTAGGGATAACAAAAACTGTTAGACTGATTAAGTTTGCAGAATAAATATTTTATTTCCCACACTTTATTAACAAAATATTGTATATTGACTAAGAGTGTGGCTTATTTGTGTTTACTTATCAATAATTTTTTCAATATTATATATTTTATTAAACATCACATCAAAACTTTAACACAACGAGTTTTATATTTTTGTATTGCTAACTGCAATAATCAGATAACCTGCGGAAAAAATATGTAAATAAATTTGTCGGTGGGGCACTTCAGGCGATGCACTTTGTTTGTTACTTAGATCTACAGTTTACAGAACTTTGTTTTGCAGAAAATAAAGTAAAATGATGAAAATTCAAAACCACTTTATTCCTTCTGTATTATCCGTTCGTAAGAGTGAGAAAGAAACTAAAACTGCACATAAATATATATCTTTACTGATATAATCCTTTTTTGATTATTAGCATGTTTCAAGCCCGCCTTTGATGTTTATGTTTTAATATCTAGTAGAAAACATAAGTCGCTAGATCTTGAATTGTAATGGAAAAAAAACGTGACACCTGTTTAAAGCTAAGACAGGCACCTGTGAATTATTGGAGTATTTAAAAAAAACATGGAAAAAAACATAAGTAATTCTTAAAGTCCATCTTTAAATTCTAGGAAGTTCTGATATGGTCTATAGTTTCGTAAGCGTACCATAACAATACAAAAAAAAACGTTTAATAGTCATGCCATTGTATTGGTTATAAATAAAACGTTTCCAACCTTACATTTCCTTCTGTTTTACTAACATATCAGTGAGAACTTCCAAAACCCATTCTTTATTTTTACAGTGCTGGGGAGTACAACAAATCGCCTGTATTTCAGTGCATAAAATTTTTTCGATAAATGAAACAAAATAATGTATTTCTTCACACACATAATCAAATCATACACACCTGTTTACTATAGTTTCTACTGCATAATGTTACTTTATAACCAAATTATATAACAAATTGAATCTAAAAATGTTTCTCATATGGCATCCAAGTTTAAGATGATTGGCTGCTACTCTGATGAAACAAATATTGACAAACATCATTACAACAAAGATATATATATATATATATGTATACATTAAGGAGTCCTAGTTTAATTTTTTCAAAGTGTTTGATAAAGTATTTTTATCTCGAACTAAATATTTGTATGAAGAGATAGCATAAAAGAGTGATCTTTACTCAAAATTCTTAATTCTCTCTTCTGGAGTCAACGAACATTCATCATATTAGCCGTTCGATTCGCATGTGTATTGGTAAGAAAGGCTGACAAGTTTGATGAACGAAATACTTTATAGCTATTTTTATTTTTTTCCTCTATTTGTTTCGGAAAGTTTAATTTTTCTATTTTACCTCCTCTTACTGTATTCTGAAGTTTAAATCTGCATTTCTCGTAACGAAATGCTCATCACATTATTTGTTTAGAGTAATTCAAGCCTTACTCTATTGATGTGTCCAAAACAAGCAGCGTCTTGTGGCTCTGTCTGGTAGGCCCAGTCTAGTGGAGTCTTCTGTATCATTGCCGCAGCAATAGGGATATCCGTTACAATATTCTCTTTCCCTCCTGCCTCAAGAAGAAGTACTGTGACTCTAGGGTCTTCGGAGAGTCGACTAGCCACCACGGCTCCGGCTGATCCTGCGCCCACTGTAAGGGTAGGGAAAAATTATAGATTTAAATAAAAAACTCTCAACCTTTTTAAACAAGTATTTCCTTATTAGGGTTTTTTAAATTTATAAACTAAAAAGCTTATGATAACGAAGATGTACGAGTCTAGTAAACAAATACTGAATTAGGTGTCAGCTTCAAAAAATAAAAACGTTTTATTGGGAAGAAATTAACGCAACCTAACAAAACGCATAGTATAACCTTGGTTATTGGTTTTGAATTTCGCGCAAAAATACACAAGAGCTATCTGCGCTGGCCATCCCTAATTTAGCAGTGTAAGACTAGAGAGAAGGCAGTTAGTCATCACCACCCACTGCTAATTCTTGGGCTACTCTTTTTCCAACGAATAGTGGGATTGACCGTCACATTATAACGCCCCCACGGCTAAAAGGGCGAGAATGTTTGGTGCGACCGGGATTCGAACCCGGGACCCTGGGATTACGAGTCGAGTGCCTTAACCACCTGGCCATGCCCGCCTGACTTGGCTATAACAGTTTTTGTTCTACCTAACTAAACTAAACTAACGTGGCAGGGGTTCAGTTTAGAGAGAGAACTGAAGTTCTCTCTCCACCTGGGGTGTTCAGGAACTTTGTAGTTCCTCTTCGTCCCCTTTCGTGAATTGTTATTAGGATTAAGTGGTGGTTTTTTTATTATTATTATTATTTTAATAAATTAATTATCGTTATTATTCTTGACTTTTTGGGTGGGGAATGTCTCACTAAATGGTCTTTTGGGTGGAGGCAAAGGTAGCAGTGGAAAGAAGGAAAGGTCGGGACCTGTCTCGAAAAGAAAAAGTTGGGTAGATGTGAACATGAATGTAATTCATTCAAGTTCAGATCAAATCAAACGGCCCGATTCTGGGTCTGGCAAAAAGGTTGCCTGGGCTGGGATCTAGAAATCCAATGCCTGAAGATTTTGATGTGGGGGGAAACGCCGAAAGTTTTGCCTGTCGTGTGCCCTGTACCTGAAAAAAAAGGAATTCATGTTAATAACATAGTTTTTATGTATTTAGACTCTTTGTTGAGTGGATTGTGATTCTTGAAATATGTTGTATGGTGATATGTATTTTGTTGGTGCACTTGATAATTTGTGTAGTGATGCCGTTAGTTTGTTTCTGTTTTCTGCTTTTCGATAATATTTCATAGAAAGTTCTGTTATTCTATCTCTTATAGTTGGTAAATTACTAATTTGGTGTAGATAATTTGTTGGTGTAAAAGATGGTAAACTGAATGCGGATTTTAATATTTTGTTTTGTTGCACTTGGATTTTGGAGTGTGTTGTTTGACATGTTGTATGTTACTTGACATCCGTACTCTATTAGTGGACGGATGTAAGCCTTGTATATTTGTATAATGGTGTTCGGTGCGCATTTTGATTGTTTACCAGTTATAGTCTTTAGATATGAAATCCTTTTCTTATTGATGAGTGTATATTGTTTATGTGTTTTTTCCATGTTAGTTTTGTGTCGAAAGTGACGCCAAGGAATGTGATGTTTTGCTCATGTTGATGGTTGTGTTTCCAAGTGATAGATTTATTTTTCTAGATTTTTCTTTGCTTCTTTAGTTTTCTATAGAAGGTGATTGCTTGTGTTTTGTCGGATTTAACACGACCCTCCACTTGTTGCTCCATGTTGAGACGATGTTTAGTGATTCTTGTACGCGAGACATGGCCATTACTGGGTTTCTGGAGGTGCTCCAGATTGCGATGTCATCTGCGTATTGTGAATTGTGTGTGTATGTTAGATTTGGAAAAGGTATGTCACTGACGAAAATTATGTAAAGAAGTGGAGAGAGGACTGATCCTTGGGGCACTCCTGCCGTTATATTAAACAATTTGGATATGGTAAATTTGTTCTACCTCATAGCAACCGCAATATTTAACGTTTTTAATCCGTGTGTTTAACGTAAGCTCTTTTGTTTGTCTATTTTTAATCACAAACTGCACAGTATGCTGCGTCTCCCCCACCAGTAGCACAACGGAATGTCTGCGGACCCGCACCACTAGAAAAACAAGATTTTGATACTCACGGTGGGCAGAGCGCAGCAGATAGCTCATTGTATATCTCCGTGCGTGATTCTAAACAATAAATCATTCACAATGTTCTATCTACGTTCTGCCCACCGAGGGTAACGAAATTTAATTTTTAGCATCCCAAACCCTCAGAGTTACTGACGAGCCAAGGAACGAGGGCGCTACCTGATATTTCCGTAGTCTTGAGAAGAAAAAAAGAAAAATAATTGTCCTAGAAGTTTAGATGCATCAAAGCGATCACAACTTTGTATTATAATGCCACGTCAGCTCCATATAAAAGTGTCTAAACGTGAATAAACTATTTCATTTTGAAGGTTACAGTACAGTTAAAGCATATAATGACAACACTGTATGGAAAACCATGAAAGCTATTAATTTCGTATTTACGGATTATTTTCTCTGGACTCGTGAACACGATATCACACTTTTCATAGAGTTACCAGTCAGACAGGAAAAGGTAACATCTCAAAACTGGTTAGCTCAACTGCGTGTTATGGCAAAGAATGTTTTTACCTCGCTAAAAGTGACATGAAAACAAAAACGTTAAGTATGAAAGAATCTTACAGTTTATAACGTTAGATTTTCATAACAAACGATGCAATATTTTTATTAATTTATGAATCGTAAAAGAAAGATAGTTGAAATTCTCTGAAAAAACATACATAATAAAAAATGTAATTTTCATAAAAATCATGAAACTTTACAAGTAATGATAGTTTACATTCCATAAAGTAAAATATCGAAGTCTTCAAAAAGATCTGGGGCATAAAAATCGTATATACGAAGATCTAAGTAACAAGCACGTGATCCATAAACGTTGTACGTAATTGTAATTTCTATGAAAACATGATTACTTATAAATCAGGCAAACGTTTTGTTTTTACTGAAACCCGAAACTAGTAAAACATACAAAACTTTGCTTCTAAAATAAAAACTGATAACACAACCTAATTCTAACAAAAAGGCTGTTAATGAAATAGTGAGTTTTTTCAACAATTAAAAAACATAAGAATGATTAAAGAGATTAGAAAAAAGCTTGTACAAACCTTGAAACGTAAGAGTTATTGTTAAGTTGATATTATTAGTTCAATTCAAGAAGAAATGTTTAGATTCATTTATTTATTTAACTATTAAGATTTTTCACGAGAAAAGCTCATGCATTCTCCTGAAATAAGTGCAAGTATATCATACCAAAGCAACATTTTCAGTGTAATGTTACCGATTTACATCTAACCAAACAAACGATGATGTGACCTACCAAGAAGCCACTCATCATAAGCATCAACGGGATGGTCTCTAGCATGACTTTTATTAATTAATACAGTGGAACCTCAAGTCATTGCGCCATCCGTTTGTACCTACATTACATCTTGGTTTTCTGGGTGTTTTAAAGTTTTAGAAGCTTTGATTACGTCTACATGAGCTAACTTTCAGTAGATAACAAACATTTCGTTCCTGTATGTGCACTGACGGCATTTGTTTATTGGATAATGGTTGAGACTATTAACAAACTGCTGTACACTGTTTCATTTTTATTAAAAACTAGCGAAAAGCCCGTCCTAGCTACTCTAAGTTGATAAGTAAAAAACAAGCGTTACAAGGGGCTGATAATAAGATTTAATAGTGATGAAAATTTATTACATCTTTAAATGTGTTAATATTAGTTGATCTAATACTTTTAACATGTAATATAAAACTTCACCATGGTCAACGTTAGTTAATATACAAGTAGAAGGTTACCGAACAACAGTACTTTATAAGGCCAATAGCGTGTAGCCTGTGCAAAATCATACTTGACCAACAAAAACACAGAAGAAACGTCAACAAATTCCTTTGCGAGCCAATCAAAATTAAGATAATTCATGCAATGCATATGTGGCGTTTTCATATAATAATTATTGTCGATATTAATTTAGAATAACAGCTTCTAATATACAGAATAGCCAATGCGTTTTAGTAAACTGTGTTCTAACAATGGCTTTTATATTGCACAGCAAAAGCAGTATAACCTAGTCCTGTTGTTAGTTTATATATTGAAAATATAAAACAAAAGATATAGACAAAACTGTAAAATGTTTGTTGATTTATTAATTTAAAGTCTACGTTGATCAAGTAGATTTCTTTGTTTTTATTAAAAAAATGACATAAGAAAAAAATACGTTATTCAGAAACGATGTAAGTTTAAAATTGAATCAGTATTTTTACTTTTGTGATAAATGTTATACATTTAGCTCTAGACTAGGTAATTCAGCATTAGATCTTTACTTTAAGCTTATACTAACATTTACTACTCTTATAAGGGTTCACGGCACTTCTCTCACCGTCCCTTTGAGCCTTCGTCACTAAACACGTAATAAGCAGTCAGTAATCTAACTATTCGCTTTGGATAAATGCATTTGGGCTTTTTTTTCTTTACTCTCCTATTTCGAAAAATCAAGCGTGACGGGCTCACACTGACTTTTATATAGGTTAGAAACGTATATTATTAATTAGTAATATAATTTACATTTACAAAGAAGAGTAAATTAGAAAATGTTTACTTTTCTGGTTACAAGATATGAATAACAGAAACAAAATGAAATATTACTATACAGGAAGTGATATGATTAAGTATAGTCAAATGAATATTTGAGAAACTAGGTTATGTACGATTCGTAAAACTATAAGGCAGCAACACATGGATATAATGCTTAAATATCCCTCCTTAACTTTTGTTTGTTGTTAGGTTCAAAGCTACGTGATGGAATATTTGTGTTCTGCCATTGCAAGTATCGAAATCTAAATCGTATTTGCTTACATTAGAGAATTAATTACACTACCATACTTTAGAGGAGTTTGGTTTGGTTTGAATTTCGCGCAAAGCTACACGAGGGCTATCTGCGCTAGCCATCCCTAATTGTTGCGTCTGTATTGTTGTTCTGTATCATTTGGTTATTAGGAACAATGATAGTGATTCTTAGTACGAATTGCCCAGAAATTTCACAAAAGTTCTAATAAAACAAGGTGATGTTGAAACAGCATACAAGCTCTTCTATCACAATGGCTAAGGCTGCTAAAATATTGAAAATTGTAAAAAAAAAAGATTTTCCGTTTGTTAGATAAAATTCAAAATTCATCTGTTTGTTCTCCATATTATTATTCATATCATTCTAATTTCATAAGACTACAGAAAAAACGGACAGGTATATTGTGCCAATATCTATGCACAGCTACTAAACAAACTTTTGTGAAGGTTGTAGAGCTATTTTCAAGTTGATTCTTGGAAGTTAAAATTTCCACCCTCTAAACTTTTCAAAGTTCTTCGCTACCAGCATAATCTCTTTGAAGCCATTCAAGCTTCCCAGAAATGTAGAACCCATTTAAAAGCCATTATATTACTCGGAAATATTATATTTAATATTAATCAGAAACTCTTTGTTTTAATAGAGTAATCAGTGTGTATATTTATAACACTGTCTTCCGCTTTATTATTACTAATTATAGTTTTACAAGCCACTACAGAAAAAAAGGGTTACAAATATTTTAGTGAAACCTGGAGAATAGTGATAAAAGCAGTATTAAATATGATATAGAATAGTTTTAGAATTAATTCAAATGCTCTCGTTGTTTTCCTCTAAAGACTCCCCCCATTTCACGGTGGACTCAACAGATAGCCCGATGTGGCTTTGCTATAAAAAAGAAACACGCATTCTAAAGAAGTTCTCTAAGTCCTTCACTTTTCAGCGTTGAAAAAAATCCAGTGTTTTAATTAATGCGCATAAACTGGAAATTACCACACTGAGAATTCATCATTTCACGAATTATCAATTGCACTTAGTTTCTATGTGGTTTTCTGCGACTATTTGAATGAGTTTTCTAACAATATATAATTGTCAGAGTTTTAGGTACACGAGGGCTTGGATTCTTCTACATTAGGTGTTTGTAACTTCTTAGCGAGTGCTTATAATAAGAGTAGCAAGAATCGAGTAAGCAGGAGGAGATGGCAATTCCAGGCAAAAAAACTGTATTGAGAAAATATTTAGTTTCAGATAAAGTATGCAGCACTGAAGACTGGCTTATCAGAATGTACGATTGTACAAGTGTCACCACCCAAACTTCGTCAGGAATGAAGGGAGGAAAGTATATTAATATAATCAACTCATAACTATTAATAAATACGTTTCTGGCCGTACAGTGTGTGTACAATGTCGCTCTTAGAGAAATTATGGCAAGCTGTAGCAAAACTGTGGCTTTACCATGCCCAACAGAGAAGAGAAGAAAAAGACTAGGAACTTAACAACTATTATCTGTATATAAATGCTGTTATATTATGATACTTTGCCTTCTATTTGTACTGATATATATGAATGCATCTATAAAACTTGAAAATGTTATATGGTTATTTATATGTACGGCTTTATAACTTAAAAAAAAACACCTATAGATGTAAATACTAGCTAACATGTTTCATGTGCATGCATGTATAAACCTCATGTGGTTACAAAATCCAGTACATGCAAAATTTCAGTATGGTTAAGTAGTCCCTCCAATCCAGTGTTTGCATACTTTCCATGTAGCTACAAGGTGTAAATATAGTAACTATAAACATTTTAGAAACGCATCCAGTCTACATGAAGCCAATCCAGAGGACGTCATTGTTTACCGTTAAGCATCATACACTAACTACTTATTTTATTGAACTACTGGTACTGTTTCAAGTAGGACAATATCGCTATTATGCAGATTTACGTTAATGATGAGCATAAGAAATATAAAAACAATAATATTGAAAATAGTTAATTTAAAAAGGGGAAATAAGGGTCTCAAACAAAAATAGTCGCTAAAAAAGTAAAGTAGACAAACATATTTAAGGCTTAAGTCGCAGTGTTAACATTATTTCATCAAGCAGAAAATCCCTATTTTCACTCTCCTAAATGTTAAGGTTTTTAGATATAAAGTCAAAATAGGTATTTGTAAATACAGGAATTAATGTCAACACTATGTCTCAAAATTAAGCTTATTTGTTTGTTGTTTTTTTTCCATTGCATTTTCACTTTAAGCTGCCTATTTTGTTTCTGTTTAAAGATTTCTATTCCCCATTTTTAAATTAAAAATTCTTTAAAATCTTGTAATATTGTTAGTCATTTAGTTAGTGTTAGTTTTGAGTTTGGTATTTGAGTCATTTGATCGGAAGTAGTACAAACATTGTTACCAATTGCACTCTTAAAGTATTTTTACTAGATACAACGGAAAAGCTTCTGCAATGTTTCGCGCGCACAATAAGGTACGTAGGAACAATTGTTTACATAGTTTTAAATAAATTAATGCCACTTTTGAGACTTAAAACTTCAGTAGCGGTGTAGATTTATTTGTTTTTGGAGAAACACTGCTTCTCAACCTCAGTTGTCATGCTGTGACGTAATCACCTCTATCCCAGTTTTGAAAAATCGTATGTCAGTGATCTGAGCACAGAAGGAAAAACCTTTCCGTATTATATTTAAATTATAATCCAAGATGCCTTTTTAGTCCAGTGAAGACTCTCACACACAACAGAACAAAGTGATAAAATCTTAGATTGGTAATATGTTATAAAAGAAAATGTGTTTGTGAACAACTTGCGCAACAATTACAGTCGCAGGTTTTTAAAACATTTACCCAATCATTTTATGATTCATCTAAATTATGAAACTGCAGCACATTAAGGTATAAAGTAAAAGCGATTGCTGATAGATGGTTGCCTCATTGTGATGAATAGTACAATGTCAGATGTGGTGCAATGTTACCTGGACTTCACAATGATAAACACAATTCGATGATGTTCAACGATTGGATGGAAAAGAGAATGCGATTTGGCTGACAGTATACTCGTCCAGGGTGTAAATAAATAACAAAAAACATATAATTATTAAACGGATTTACAACTGATTATATATTGTTGTGAACTATATTGTAGTTTAGACATCATGTGTATTGATGTAACGTTACCTTACAGTTCTTGTTAACTTTAACCGTTTCATTGTAGGTTTAACTTAAAGAGAGAGTACAACGAACTGATAAGGACTTCCACGTTGTCTTCACTCTACTCTTATTAGTTCAACATGTACTCCTACATACTTACTGTCATTTTGGTATTGCACTGTGTTTGTGTGTTTGCGAATAAAGATTTGTGTAATCGTATTTCTAACAGTCTAAAGGAGTTATTATTCTAGATATCCCTATATGTTTCTATTCTCTCTTATTTCATGCCCTAAAACTCTCAACTTCACGAGAATACAGGAGGGTTAGGTTTGTTTTGAATTTCGTTATCTATGATAGCCGTCGTAAATTTAGTAGCTAGTCACAACCACCCACCGCCAACGTTTGGGATTCTTTCTTTATCAACGAATAATGGGATTGACTATAACATTATATTGCCCCACGGCTGAAACAGTGAGCATATTTGGTGGAATGGGCATGCGAACCAGCGACTCGCAATTGCGAGTCAAGCAACTTAACCACGTAGTCATACCAAGCCTATAGGAGGAAATCGTAATACCCTCATTTAATCTTTTTAATAACACCAGAAAACTTTTCTAAGGTTGAGTGGGAATTCTTGAATGAGTTCTCCTATACATACAAAACTTGCACTTTTTCCACTGTAAATTGTATTGGTAATTAAGTTTTTTCTATCTTTAATGTTATTTATAAACTTAGCAACTGGTCTATCCTCTTCCGTTCAGAAACATCAATCTAAAGTTCCACAAACGAACACCAGAAAATCATAACCTGCGTCATTTAAGGTTAACCACTGATACCCCGCTAGTACAGCGGTATGTCTACGGATTTACAACGTTAAAATCAGGAGTTCAATTCCCCTCGGCGGTCTCAACAGATAGCCCCATGTGGCTTTACTATAAGAAAACACACATATAACCACTGGCGAGTTCTAGCTTAAATTTTTCATCAATAGTAAAAACAGCCGCATAAGGAAGCTAGTCATGAAATAGCAAGAATGAAATTGAAATAATTTCTGTACCCCTAGAGAGCCTTCTACTCCCCCTAGTGGCATAGTGGTAGGTCTGCGGACTTACAACGCTAGAAACCGGCTTTCGACATTTTCAGTGAGCAGAATACAGATGGCCTATTGTATAGCTTTATGCTAAACGAAACCTCTAAATAAACTTAAATAAAATCAGGAAATACAAGAGTCAAACTGGAAGAATTTCTATACGTCAAGATAATTCAATTTATTTGTTTTGAATTTCGCACAAAGGTGCACGAGGGCTACTGCGTTAGCCGTTCCTAATTTAACAGTGTAAGACTAGAGCTAGTCATCATCACTCACCGCCAACGCTTGGGCTACTCTTTTACCAACGAATAGTGGGATTGATCGTGGCATTATAACGCTCCCACGGCTGAAAAGGCGAGCATGTTTGGTGTGACAGAGATTCAAACCCGAGGCACTCGGACTACGAGTCGAGTGCCGTAACCACCTGGCTATTCCGGGCCAGATAATTAAGAATAAAACCTATCTCTTTTATGGTGAAACTTAAAATCTATTGGTAACGACATTTCTTCACACTATAAAAACAATACAGAATATAATAATTTAATTACCTTATATGAAGCAAAATAGACTAATATTTCCGCAAGTTATTACTATTACTCCTAGTTTAAACAGTCTTATTGTAGATAATTTTAACAAGGTTGCATTAATCAATTATTCACTCTCTATTTAGTTAGGCAGCATTTTTGGGGCTTGATGGTAGGCAAAATAAAATACGTGGCTTAGCTAACTAAGGAATAATAAAAACTTTACAGCATGTTTTCAGTGTTATAAGTGTAGCTTCCAATTTGGAACCCAATTTTGATTTCATTCCTTTTAGTCGCACGCTCAACTTTTTAGCCGCACCTTTTATTCACACCTAAGGTGTTTTTATCAGATATCATGACTTTTTGTCAATACACACCAACGAACCACAGCAAGTAAGAAAAAATGATACTCTATAATAACCAACATTAGTTTTAGGCTTGCAACCATATTATTCGGAACAGACACGCTCTTTTCAAATCCAGCCAGTTTCCTTAAAACACATGGTGATAATTTCTCCTCTCTAATCCGAATGACAAGAAACTAAAATATATCCACTTTGAATATTAGATAAACGTGTGGTAATATTTTCATGCCGATAGCTCGCGTGACTTTTTGCATGGGAGTGTGCAAATATTTGGGTAAAAACTAAACTGTTCTTGTTGAATAACTTTACAAATGTAGCTTATATTCAGACCACATTTAACAACTAATTACAAGCTATAAAAATTTATCAGTGTACCATATTTAAGAAAAAATCCATCAAAGATAAGTAAGTTTCTGTCAAATAACCTCTCTGTGTGATTACTGCATATAAGAAAAAAGTAGGAAAAATTATATCAGAATTGTAGATTTTATTGCCTTGAAATTTAATATGTACAATAAAGATTCAATAGAGCATTTCCACTGAAAGTATGGGGTAGTTTATATTTCCACAGTCTGAGCTACAGAATATAGAAAATTGCTAAACTATCATCTCTGTTAATAACATACAGTTTGTCGTGCAGGTTGGTTTGGCCGCATGACACGTTAATGTGTCTTTTTTTTTTTTAATACACGCGTTAGTTATACTTACTTGCCATTTAATCGGCCCTTCTTGTGACATTTGGAAACTAATGAGCTGCTATCCGATATTTATAGCGCTTCACGCAGACAGAGGCATACTGAAAATCTTATAGTATGACAAGCAAAAACAGCGTTTCAAGGTTTTAATCACAGTCATGCGACTATTACTGTGTTTATTTCTTTTAAACAAGGTTTCGACTTCGTTTGGTACAGTGCTCTAAAATACAAAGTATTGAAGTATGATATATACATTTTAATGAAAAGTTAAATACACTAGAACAAGTAAAATCATAAGGAAGGACTGCGTCAAAAACAGCAAATCCAAACCTCTAACTAATTATATACTTTGTTATTTTAACTCAAAAACAAACCGAAACGAAACAAAAAACGCTGTATTAACTGAAAAGATCCAAGGGTACAAGTTATAATGTAGGATTATAACTTTGGTGACGGATAGATAGTGTATCCCCACTACTATATGAATCCTACTTCCGCAGTCACCTCCAAACACTGTGGTACATTTTATAATCCCACATTATAGCTTGTAACCTGGAATCTTTTCAGTTGATGCAGCCTCTTTTGTTTAATTTGTTTTTGTTTTGGCTTGTTTTTGAGTTAAAATAACAAATTACATACACATATACATATATATATATATACTTTTTTAACACGTGCCCTTCAGTAGCTCAGGGGTAAACTGAGGGCTTACCACTCTAAAAATCAGGTTTAATAACCCGCGGTGAACATAGATAAATAGTTCATTGTGTAGGGTTGCGCTTATAAAAAAACAAAACAAGTGAATATATCTTTACTTCCTTTGCATATTCAGTTTTATTTCCAACAGACCAACTCAAACTCAAAATCTCGATCTCTTACTTCTTCTCATTACAAGAAGAAGTGCCGTAAGGATTAGTACTTAATGCACATTATCGTCGAAGAAATTCCGTTTCTGGTTTTACAATTAACACACAAGCGTTTCAATAGGTAACACAGTAAAAATCTGTTCGCTATTTGCGCCACAGGGAAATGCGGTCCCTTTTCAGTTCCGGTTTTACGCCTGTGTATTTTTGATCGAGTGAAGTGACTAGGAAGAAATATTAGTCGTTGAATCATGCTAGGGGCCTGGCATGGCCAAGCGCGTAAGGCGTGCGACTCGTAATCCGAGGGTCGCGGGTTCGCCTCCCCGTAGCGCCAAACATGCTCGCTCTTTCAGCCGTGGGGGCGTTATAACGTAACGGTCAATCCCACTATTCGTTGGTAAAAGAGTAGCCCAAGAGTTGGCGGTGGGTGGTGATGACTAGCTGCCTTCCCTCTAGTCTTACACTGCTAAATTAGGGACGGCTAGCACAGATAGCCCTCGAGTAGCTTTGTGCGAAATTCCAAAACAAACAAACAAAACAAAGAATCATGCTATCTATATTTTGTTGTGTTTTTCCGTTTTTGAATCAGAGGGGGCATACTTTATTTACGCTGGTCGTCAAAAGCAGACCCCAACGAAGCATTCTGTTTATTTCAAAACAGAGGACTACCTGAGATGAGTTGGTTTTGTCAGGTGGTTCTGGAATATTCCTTTTGCTTACAAATAAACCTAGAAATGGATGTAGATTACAATTTCTACATTTAAATTTTAAAATGGGGGAGTCATAATGAGAGTTGTTTCTGATGTAGTATTGTAAAATACGAAATATCAAAATAAATGTGGACTTTTTCTTTGTAAAATTGAGGAATTAATTATATTTCATTCAGGTTTTAATTGAAAATTAATTCATTTTCCAGGTAGCTGAATAAACTTTCTAAATCTATTTTTTTAACATGTAGACTGTAAACTACTTGCAAAGCATTTGAAAAATGATACAGTTTTCAATCAATTTTTCCTTCGATATTTATCCCATGCTTTATTTAAAAGAGAGTTAGAGTGAAAATGAAAACATCAAATGTTTGTAATCCCAAACGGAAAATTCGCTGCCCCTGAATGACAGTCCTAATAACACATTTATTACAATAAGATAATTTAGAAACGCTACTAAAATGATATTATCTAATACAATGAAGAAATCACCTAGTTGTTTATCTAGCTCAATCAGAAATACAAAAATGAAAATAATATTTTAATAATAGAAAGTGTAATAGAAACTTCTTAAAACTACAAAAGGTTTGTCTTAACAGTTGTCTTGAAAATGTTCTCTCTCTCGGGTTTGGGTATCGTATGTACCCTGGAGGATCAGGTGCACTTTGACCTCTTCCTCCTTGAAAATGTTCTCATTTAAATTTGATTGAATTTGAATTTCGCGCAAAGCTACACGAGAGCTATCTGCGCAATGTTCTTATAAACTTCTCTGAGTTGTTGAACAACATTTGATACAAAAGTATCATCACATTCAATTGTAATAGTTTGAGCCTTTCAAGGCATACACTGAGAAAATAAACTGTATTGAAGGTCACTGCAAGATAGTTGTTCCTAAACGTGATAGAAATAGCGTAACATTACGGAAATACTTTTCAAACAAAACATACTAGGTACAACGTTGAGAGTAAAAACCCTTGTGCACGATTTCTCACAAACAAAGGACTCGAAAGAATAGGTTTCTCCGTGGCGTGGATTTAGTAGCTGTTTCAAAAGGCGCTTTTGGGAGTTTCTCATAAACTGGCAATAAACCACTTCATGTAGCTATCTGTATCACGTCATGTGGCCCACATTGTTGAATTAACGGTTAAGATTTCTCTATATTACGCCACCAGCTGGTGAAATATCTGGAGAGTCGCACTAAACACAAATAACACACAAGCAATAATTTTTCGTAAAAGATACTTACAAGAAATTAAAAAAATACCTCTTGTAAATTTAAAACTACTATACGCAGACGACATCCACTAATACACTTATGTTTATAGGAATAACGTTCAATAAGAGATTTATATAGAACAATCACTTTAATATTATCGTCAGAGAAATACATCGGAGTATGAACTACCTTCGTAAAGTTGGAGGAGAACGATGGTAATTGTACATAATATTGTGTATGTATACATAATTTACGTCAAGCCTATTTTAAAATACGGCAACAAAAATGCAAATTATAATATAACTTAACCGACAGTTTCTACCCTTCTTAAAACATTTCAGCTGGATTAACAAACAACGTTTTTTAAACTGTTACCAGATACTATGGTAAAATAATAGCGATGTGATTTCATTAACAGTAGAGTTCTTTGTTAATCAATTTACACGTAAAGATTATGAGGTAACCGTTTCTATTTTATAAGAAGCGCGGTATGTCCTGGTGGTTAAGGCACTCAACTCGTAATCTGAGTGTCGCAGACTCGAATCCCCTTCGCAACAAACGGGTTCGCATCCCCGTAGCGCCAAACATGCTCGCCCTTTCAACCATGAGGGTGTTCTAATGTGAGGGAATGTATTGCTTGTTTGTTTTTTGAATTTCGCACAAAGCTACTCGAGGGCTATCTTCCCTAGCCGTCCCTAATTTAGCAGTATAAGACTAGAGGGAAGGCAGCTAGTCATCACCACCCACCGCCAACTCTTGGGCTACTCTTTTACCAACGAATAGTGGGATTGACCGTTACGTTATAACGCCCTCACGGCTGAAAGGGCGAGCATGTTTGGCGCTACGGGGAGGCGAACCCGCGACCCTCGGATTACGAGTCGCACGCCTTAACATGCTTGGCCATGCCGGGCCCTTGTGACGGAATGTAAAGGATTACCTTTATATTTACATTAAAATCCCATTTGAAGGATTTGATGATCGTGTTTCATTATTTTGTTGACTGTTAGATATTTGATAATTTTGAAAATAGTGACATCATGAAGACCAATGTAAAAATCGTTTTGGGTTGAGAAGTGTAAGAAAACGGTCAACTTTTGGTCACATAATGAAAGAGCAGCTTTCTTTATAAGTTCAGAGGGTTTGGAAGCTGCAAGAACCTTTGTGGTTGTGAAATATTTAAATCCGATATATGAAAAACAGGTGTGTTTGTCGTATTTTGGAAAAGATATAAACGACAAGGCAATCAACGAGAAAGAAAGACCAGGTGATGTGAGAGTGTGTGTTTTCTGATAGCAAAATCACATGGGGCTATCTGTTGAGCCCATTGAGGGAAATCGAACCTCTGATTTTAGCGTTGTAAATCCGTAGACTTACCGCTGTAGTAGTGGAGAGCTAGATGTGAGAGAGAAAAAATAAACCGAAAGAAGTGAAGGAACAGTGCAGAAAGCTAGAAAGTTTGTGATAAATATGTGACATTATCTGCTTTTTGTAAGTTGTTATATTATATTCTTTCGTGCATTATTTAATGGAATAAACATTATTTTGTGCACTACTACAATTAGTATGAAAAAGTAGGGTCAAAGTTGTGAGAAAAAATACTTTATTTCTATTTTTCATCTGTATTATTTATTTATTATTATAAAAGTAACTAAAATAGGAAATTATTTAGGGTAGTTAAGGTAGGTAAAATAAATAATAATAATGATATGATAAAATAATAGATTTATTGAGTGGCTCGCGAGCCGGATGTTACTATATTTTATGAACTCATAGCAGGCCAGATAAAAGTTATTAAGAAAAGCGTTAGACAGTGGTGGTTCTTGTGGATACTCACAGCCAATTCGTCAAACTGATCACAGAGTTTATCATTGAATACAAAACAACTGTGTTCTACTAGTTGGGATACTGAAACTCGATATTTCTAGCTTTATACGCCGAAGTACGAGGGGTGAAACTGATTTGGTTTGAATTTCGCGCAAAACTATACAAGGGCTATCTACGCTAGCTTTCCCTAATTCAGCAATGTAAGACTAGAGGGAAGGCCACTAGTAATCACCACCAGCTATCAACTCTTGTGCTACTCTTTTCACCAACGAATAGAGGGAATGATCGTCACATTACAACGCTCCCACGGCTGAAAGGGTGAGCATGTTTGGTGTGACTGGGATTCAAACCCGCGAGCCTCAGATTACCAGTCGTGTGTCTTAACCACCTGGCCATGCCGGGCCACGTAAAGCAATTACTAAATATTCATAAGACACAAGATGTTAAGAAGAAATGCTCGACAAAAGTCTTTCAGTTTTGGTTGGATGTATAAGTTAAGCTCCAGACCATGGACGTGTACCTTCTTTGTTTGTAGGTTTGACAATAATTATATAACTGTATCACATATCATCACTACAATACAAACACCTAAATTAAAGTTTGAAAATATAGTTGACAACAATAAGACGTGAATATAAATATATGTTGCATCCCGCGAGTACAGCGGTATGTCTCCGGATTTACAACGCTAAAATCAGGGGTTCGATTCCCCTCGGTGGGCTGAGCAAATAGCCCGATGTGGCTTTGCTATAAGAAAAAAAAACACACGCATATGTGTTTTGTTGGTTATGCAGTTGATGTTGTTGTTTTTTATTAAGATTAAAGTTTAGGATTTAAAATATTTCCAGAGTTTTATTGATGTGATTATATGGCAAGAGAAGGAAGAATGATTCACAATTTATGGTCACTTTTCAGTAATGAACGTATGACAAACTGAAAATCTAAGAATAATTTGTATAAATCACATGTAAGAAACTTATTAATTTACTTTTATTAGATTTTCAGTTACTCCTTTATTTTCAATTGTCATGTTTCATTTTATATTTTACAGATTGGTGAGTTGTTTTAACATTCGAAAATGTTATATAACCCTTTATTTTGCATCATGAATTTGAACACATTTTAAACATTACGTCAGAACAACTTAAAATATTCAATTTGTGTTCAGTTACCGATAACTGATCAAACTGCTTTGTTTGTTACCTACTCTTAGAATATGTAAGATTAAATGATTCAAGTCTTCGGGTTGGTCAGCGGTAAGTTTATAGACTTACGTAGCTAAAATCCGGATTGGATTCCCCATGGTTGGCAGCACGCAGATATTTCAACGGGTAACTTTTAAACTAAAACAACCAATAAAGGGTTCAATATACTTTTATAACCAGTTTTCCCGCGTCACGAGTTTTTTTTTTTAATTGTTATGCTTGACTAATAACCATTTATAAAGCGGTATTTCATCTCACCTCAAAAAACAACCAAAACAATCAAGGATGGAATAAAAGATCAGTCAGGCATAAATTTAAATAACATTCTATTTTAAAAACAAAGCTGCACAAGGAACTAACATTGTTCTGACCACTACGGATATCAAACCAGTTTTCTAGCGTTTAAAATCTACAAATGTTCCGCTATGCCACGTATATTTGATCACTTACAAAACTGTTATGTTAAACATTTAATCTTAATTTCTGCATATACCAACGCGTAACTAAAATAAGACATTTATTTGTTTGTGAAAGTAAGGATATACTTCGAACTTTACAAAATGACGTTAAAACATTTTGCATCAACGATGACCTCCCCAGCTTCCCAAATCCTCGTATTATATCTGTCATAGGCATTTATAAAGTTTCTATCAAAATATTTATTATCAATACCGTTCAGCATGAGAATAATTATTATCAGACTTAAAACTCTTGAAACAGGAAATAATAACCAGTGCTTTAGATAACAAACTGTAAACCACATAAGAAGTAAAATATTTTTCTCAAACATAAAGTACTGTATAAAACAGTTAAAGTATTATTATTATTAGTTTAACAGAAACTACTAAGAAAATTTTATTCACTTTTCTTGCAATTCTCAATTATTTATTTATTTGATAAATATATTTATATACCTCTTGAGGTGACGTTCTTCTAATGCGGTTTTTGTTTGTGCTGCAACGTTTTCGCAAATATACAATACTTGAGGACTATCTGTATGTACATAGCCAACCTTGATTTTTAGCTGATAGTCTAGAGGAAAAGCAGATAAGTAACAGCAACATTCAACAATTTGTGAGCTTCACTTGTTTGATCGAATAGTGGGAACGAGTTGTTGTACCCATGACTCCAAAATGCGAAGCATATTTTTGAAGTTTAGGGCTGCAAACATTAAACTATCAGATTAGCGGTAAGTTGTTGTACCCATGACTCAAAATGAATATTAGTTTAGGGCTGCAAACATTAAACTATCAGATTAGCGGTAAATGAATATTAGCCACTAAGACACTCCCGACTCTTTAGTTTTAGAACAACGATTTTCCATTATTAGTGCAATATCCGAAAATACACTAATAAAAATTAAAGGCATATATTCATCCGAAACTTCACAAGGTTTTGGAAATGAGAAAAAAATAGAAAATTGGTTTGTTTTTTTACAGTTTCTAACATGTATTAACAAAAAAGTAACCCAATGAAATTATTTCGAATTTACACTAATGTTTAAAAATTTATAACTTATAGAAAACTTTAGGTAGTTTGGTTCAATATTTTATAGAATAATAATGTTTCATATTAACATTCATGTTAAAAAACACTCAAACGTAAGAATTTTCATCTGAAAATATTTATTTCAGTGAAAGCAAATTTAAGAAACAATAGCTTTTTTCACAGCTTTTAGTAAAAACGATTATTGTAAAAGATAGAAAGTTCCCCAACTTTTTATTCAAATATTTTAAGATTTTACGGTAACAGCAGTTGACTTGTTTCGTCGTGAAAATAACAGTCATCAATAACTTAGCAGTATACGGAAATTAGGCTCTTATTTAAAATGTGTTTATGTAAAAACAATACTATAAATAAATATCAGAAACTTCTCGTAATTTTTAACTCCTTAACTTGTAGCTTTGCGCGAAATTCAAAAAACAAAAAACCCACCTTACCCAGACATGGGAAGGCCAGATGGTTTGCCTTCTCTCCCCTAATCATGCTCATCATTACACCCGTGGAGACGTTATAATGTTTCTGCCAATCCCACCATTATTTGATAAAAGAGTAACACAAGAGGGAGTGGTGATAACTGTATACGTTCTCTCTTTAGTCTTTTACTGCTAAATAAGGGACGGCTTGCGCAGATAGCATTCGTATAGCTTTGCAAGGAATTCAAAATAAACTGCTTATCTCCAAAGGCTTTGGTTCGCAGAATATGGGTTATAATGGTCATCTCTGATTATTTTTTGACTTCGTAGTAGCAATTCCTTTTGCGATTAAAACTTTACAGACCTTAAAAAACTTTAATAGAACTTTCAGGTCTAATACATTATTTTTTTGTTGGGTACAATAATGACAGTAGTATAATTTATTGGCTGATATTCGAGTCCTTTGGGAAGTTCGATGGTATCACTCAAGTGTCAGTAAATTAGTCCTTTGTTTGATGATCTTAATCATGTGCTTATTACGAGAGTGAAGTCAATATGCATTAGCTCAGTGTTTAGTATGTTTTAAGTTAGTTTACATATCTATGCAGCATTATAATATTCAGATTCCCATAATGAATTTGTATAAACAATTATTTGATTCAATCAGCTCAATTATTTGATCCACATAACTAATTGAAAAACATAAATTTTAAACTATATTGCAGAAATCAGAGAAAAAATTATTTCCTTAACGTTTGTTTTCGTTATGTTAAGAAAGGTGGGGGCAGCGCGGGATCTCCGAGGTTGGCACCATTAGTAATCTATAGGTCCCACCAGTTCCGGAATCACTGACATAAACAACTTAAAAAAAACGTAACTAATTTATGAAAAATAGATAGTTTTATATATCAACAAAGCATTGTGTATGACACTCAGTTAATAAGATATAGAACGTAACATTTATAACATATGACTATTAAAACTAAACAAGCTGGCAAAAAATTGGATAAGGATAAACCATATCATGCTGGCCTGGCATGGTCAGGTGGTTAAGGCACTCGACTCGTAATTCTGGGGACGCGGGTTCGAATCCCCGTCACATCAAACATGCTCGCCCTTTCAGCCTTGAGGGTGTTATAATGTGACGATCAATTCCACTATTCCACAGAGTACAGAGATTTGCGCTCAACAAGAAATTGTGTCGTTGGTTGTTGATAGACATCACTAAAGGGCAGTTTTGCATTGTGGAAAATCGCATACTTTTGTATCCACCAAATAAGTTTAATACATCTATATTCTTATTGCAGCGCTCCCTGATGTCATACACATTTAAGTTTTGTAAATTTTATGTATTAGCTCAAATATTTATGAAGTGACACAAAAATGCAGTACCAGATAATTTACAAGAAGTATAAGTCTGAAGATATAACAAAGTCCATTGTAATAAAGGTCGTTTTGTTCTCCTGAAACGTTTTATAAATATTTTAACCGTTTCTTTCGACTTTTATTACGCAGTATCCGCTTTTGTTTGTTACTTATCTGATCATAGAAGCCAAACATTTATTAGAGTGGTACTAATGAACATTGGTTTTTATTAAATAAAGTTTGAATCGCAAAGATATTTCGATCAAATCTTCTAAATGTATCATATATAGGATAGTTTAAAGCTTACGTTAGTTATAGAATTTGTTCACCTTTCTATAGCTTGAGACATCCTTGTTAAAACTCGGAGTTTATCACAAAACTTAAATCAGTTTATTTCCATTTTCATATCTACAAATTACACGTTTAATTTTCGATTGGTAGGAGCACTTTATTTTATCACTTTACATTTAATGTAAATTCTTACTAAACACTGGCCTGCAGATTGCAGCTTTCTAAGGTACATAGTTCGTATGCAAGCACAACGGTGTGGAAAATCTGGTTTGAACTGGGTAGAAGAGGAATCTTAAAGGTGTCTTATTCATTTGGTAATTTTAAATTAGTTTTTTCTACATGTAATTCAGTTGGTTATTCATGAGCATATAAAAGATAGCATCTGGTTAACCGCTCATTTTAGGATTGTGTTAATAAGTTTTTACACAAGTCTTTGATAGCATACAGTCAGATAATGATGGCAACCATTACTTCTAAAAACAATATCCGGTTATTTTTTACTTCTATATCGAGGTTTCACTTGAATGTCTATTTACAATTTGTGTGAATATTGCTCAGTTTCTCCAGGATATCAAATGATGAAACTGTTTTAGAGTCTGTTAAACTAAGGGAGGAAACACTAAACTCAGTTTAGAGACTTCCTTAGATGCTGAAACATGATTATTATTTTAAATACCACCTGCTACCAACGAATAGTGAGATTGAGAGTTACATTACAACGACCTCACGGCTGAAAGAGCGGGCTTGTTTGGTGTGACGGGGATTCGAACCCACAACCCTCAGATTAGGGCAAAATTGTTATCTTTAAAAACACAATGCCCCCTCTAAACCATCATCAAAATGGTACTTGGTTTTTGCTTTCTAGAAATTAGCAATGTTTGTTAGTAAATACAAGCAGAAGTGTTTTTAACAGTTAAAACTACGCGGTGCAATTTTCTTAAGGATCCCGTCCGAACTGATCATTTACAGGTACAGAAACATACAATTTTTTTTTCTATTTTTTTGGAACCTGTCGGTGCGTTCCCTCGAGTGTAACGAGATTAAATACACCACTGAACACAAGCCATAAAATTATCAAAGAAGACACATCATTAATTGCAACAATCACATAGCATATTAGTGCTCTGATTCAAATTGCAGTTCTCAGAGATGCAAACCTTAAAAACATGTTCATTTACCAAGAAATATTCCTTTAAGTGTGACTAATTTTAATGAGCTGATCTGTGTTCAGCTTCGTTTTTCACTTAACTTCAATCTTAAAGCTCTATTTGTTAATTAAATATAAGGAAAATATGTAAAACTTGTTAGTAATCTAATAAATCCACCAGATTTTGACAAAATACAAATAAATTTCGTGATTAAATGCAAATATCGTAAATATAACGTAATACATCTAAAACACCAAATCAAAATCATGCCAGTTTCTCTGAATCGACTAGCAGACAATAGTTATTTAATTTTCATTTAGTAAATTTATTTAAGATAACGATTTGATTGTATAGATTATTATTAAAATACATAATACATATGATTGTTTAAAGTTCTATGATATTCAAACATAATTTAGTAAAATGCTGTAACGTATTGGGACTGAACATAACAACTATTAACTAGTAAATTACACATGATTTATAAGTTAAAATATCTACATTGCTTACGCTTTATAAGTCAGTAAACGTAATAATTCATTTCAGTAGAACAATGTTATATTTCCCTAAAAGTCATTCAGTAAATTTCTCCTGTCTGTTACCCTACAATATAAGACACAAGAATGCAGTGTTTGGAAGTTCCTAATACAGGTACGTGTAACCTATCACCCTACAGAACTTATATATTTCGAATAAGTTATATTTATTAAGCAGATTAATTACTTAAAGCACTAAATCCAAAAAACTCTGAGTGATCTTGTGTAACGGTAGAATATTTTCATGTCTATAGGTGGCAACGTAGTTATTATTGAGTATACCGGACTTTCCTCAAAGGGGACAGAAGATCGCTTGTAGGGGATCACATATTTTAATGATTCGCAGTAGTGTTTTGTCTGTCAGTCAGTGAACGTTAAACTAACGTCCCATAAAAGACACTTAATATTTTAATTTGTACTGACGTTACGTCGGTGAAACGTTCGCTTGCCATGAATCACGAGAAGAATTAAACACTATGTAGGCTACAACACAGCGTGACGTGTGAACTTCAAAGGTAAGATATAAAAATAATTTTGAGTTTATTTACTCTTGAAATAAAACACTTTCGGAGACCCTACGCAGGTACATTTAGTATATATATATATATTTAGTACAAACATGTTGTTTATAATAATGACACAAGAATCACTTGTTATAATTCGTATTCACGTTGTACATTGTCGGACATTTTATAAGTGAATAGACAAATAGTATAATTCGATTGGAAAATGTTGTTTTTTTTAAATAAATGTTTCAAAAATACAAGCACTAAAAATCCATAACATAACCAACAAAAAGGGTGTTTGTGAAGAAACTGGAGCAAGAAGCGTAAGTTAATAACACTTTTAAGATCCCCGGTAACGAAAGTTCGACCTCTCTAGATAAGTGTTATATAGTTTTGACACACATACACCCCCAAAATAATATGTTTTTATGTTAATAAATACATAAACTACATGGCCAAAAGTGTGTGGACACCCCCTTCTTATTGGTGGGTTCTGTTATTTCAGCCACATCCATTGCTAACAGGTGTATAAAATCAAGTATACAGCCAAGCAATCTCTACAGATAAACATTAGCAGTAGAATGTGTCGTACTGGAGAGCTCAGTGACTTTCAACGTGGCACTGTCAGAGGATGCAATCTTTCCAACAAGTCAGTTCATCATATTTCTGCCCTGCTAGAGCTGCCGCGGTCAATTGTAAATGTTGTTATTGTGAAGTAGAAACGTCTAGGACCAACAACAGCTCAACCACAAAGCAGTAGGCCACACAAGCTCACAGTACGGGACCACCGATTACTCAAGCGCATAGCGCGTAAAAATTGTCTGTCCACAGTTTCAACACTCGCTCCCGAGTTCCAAACTGCTTCTGGAAGCAACGTCAGCACAAGAATTATTCGCCAGTAGCTTCATAAAATGGGTTTCCATGGCCGAGCAGCCGCACACGAGCCTATGATCACCATGCGCAATGCCAAACGTCGGCTGGAGTGGTGTAAAGCACATCGCCATTGGACTCTAGAGCAGTGGAAACTCGTTTTCTGGAGTGTTAAATCACGCTTCACTATCTGGTAGTCTGACGGATGAATCTGGGTTCGGTGGATGCCAGGAGAATGCTACCTGCCTGAATAATAGCATGGGATTGTTTTTCATGGTTTGGGCTAAGCTCTTTAGTTCCAGTGAAGGGAAATCTTAATTCTACAGCATAAAATTACATTCTAAAGAATCGTGTGCTTCCAGCTTTGTGGCAACAGTTTGGGGAAGGCCTGTTTCTGTTTCAGCATGACAATGCCCCCGTGCACAAAGCGAGGTCAATAAAGACATGGTTTCCCGAGGCTGGTGTGGAAGAGCTTGACTAGCGCGCACAAAGTCTTGAACGCAACTTCATCTAACACCTTTTGGATCAATTGTAACGCAGACTGTGAGCCAGGCCTTCTCGACCGACATCATTACCTGACCTCATTAATGCTCTTGTGGCTGAATAGGAGCGAATCCCCGCAGTCATGTTCCAAAATCAGGTGAAAAGCCTTTCCAGAAGAGTGGAGGCTGTTATAGCAGCAAAGGGAGAACCAACTCCATATTAATGCCCATGGTTTTGGAATGAGATATTCAACAAGCACATATGGGTGTGATGGTCGGGTGTCCACATACTTGTGGCCATGTAGTGTATATATAGACAGATACTTTAATGACAGATTTTTGCCAATGAAAAGAGCAACTAGATTAGATATGAAAAGGTTTTATTATGGCAATTCTTTTATATATATTGCCTTTTAACATTTAAACTTGAGTAGAAGCTAGTCGATTTTCAGTCTTCATAGCTCTCGTAAAACTGATTTATGTAAACTAATATCAGTACTTTATTATTCAAAACAGCAAAGTGAAGCTTAATTTACCATTTTTATTGCAAAATGACACTGTTTTCAACACACAATGTTGAATTGGATTTGAAACACTTTTGCTTATGTTTTAGTGCCCATATCTCACTCTTAACTTTGTACAAATGCTCTGTACATGTTCAGATGTTTCATATATCTGCACCTTAACCGATATATGAAATGTAAACTGTAACAACTGAAAAACAACGAAAATTTTATTTTTATTTACACGTTTTACTATTAAGACTGGTGTCTCTTAATTTCATGACCATATTCCGTATTCTAAATTCATATATACTGATGATTTCAACCCCGTTTCGTAACAAATTTTTTTTGTGGTATTTTTGATCGAATAATTAAAATTAAGTAGGACTTATTAGTTTTTATAATTGTATCATATGCTTCTATATCTATCAACTCGTGTTAATTAGTAGACAAATCTCGGGAGACTGTAAGTACTTAACATTTAAGTGACATGAGCGGTATTTTAGGTTCTTAGCCTGCGACTCGCCGTATCCTAGCTTCGTAACCTGTGTGTTTTTCTTATAGCAAAGCCACATAGGGCTATCTGCTCAGCCCACCGAGGGGAATCGAACCCCTGATTTTAGTGTTGTAAATCCAGAGACATACCGCTGTACTAGCGGGGGGCCTTCGTAACCTGGGATGCACTTTTTTTTTTTTTTTTTACTTCTCCTTCCACGGAAGTGATTTTTTTTTTTTACATTTAAATTACGATATCTTTTTCTGTACTATTAATGATAAGGGTTTAATGATAAATGTTACCTTTTCAAAGGACCTGAATCTCTTAGAGCTGGTTTATGCTTCAATTCAAAGCTGATAGAATCTTTAACTTGATATTAAACTTTCTAAGTAAGTTGTATCTGATTGTATAATCCATTTATTATGTTAATAAGCAGAATTTCCTATGTGTAAAAATAATTTAATTATAAATGCATGATCGGTTGACCTGAAAACAT